>NW_025731208.1:0-828 GCF_021292245.1 Micropterus dolomieu
GTGTTACTTTTGACCCTCCTGTGGGTTACTTTCGACCCTCTTTTGTTTTACACGACTGTGTTACTATTGACCCTCCTGAGTGTTACAGGAGTGTGTTACTTTCAACCCTCCTGTGTGTTACTTTTGAACCTCCTGCATGTTACTTTCGATCTCTGTGTGTTGCTTTCAACCCTCCAGTGTGTAAATTTTAACCCTCCTTATTTTCAACACTCCTGCGTGTTACTTTTGACCCTCCTGTGTGTAAGTTTTAGTCCTCCTAACTTTCAACACTCCCGTGTGTTACTTTCAACCCTCCTGTGTGTTACTTATAACCCTCCTTTGTTTTATCATTTTTCAATCCTCCAGTGTTTTACTTTTGACCCTCCTGCGTGATACTTTTGACCCTCCTGTGTGTTACTTAAGACCCTCCTGCATGTTACTTTCGACCGTCCTGTGCATTATTTTTGACCCTCCTGTGTGTAAGTTTTAATCCTCCTAACTTTCAACACTCCCATGTGTTACTTTCAACCCTCCTGTGTGTTACTTCAGACCCTCCTGCATGTTATTTTCGACCCTCCTGTGTGTTACTTAAGACCCTCCTGCATGTTATTTTCGACCGTCCTGTGTGTCTTTTTCAGCAGTTACCCACCCAAAACCCTACGCAGAGTCGCAGTCTAACACACTTCTCTGCTCCTCCATTTCAGGAGTTACTTAGTGAAAATCCTATAGTGACGGTGTCTGCCCCCCGACCATCGAAATTATTTAAAAAGGTAAACAGAAGAGGAGCTGTGCATAAAAACCTCATAAAAATTAAAACCACAAGAGCAATAGTGCAAACGAATAGGAGAG
>NW_025731209.1:0-315 GCF_021292245.1 Micropterus dolomieu
CACACACACATAACAGAGAACACACACACACACATAACAGAGAACACACACACATAACAGAGAACACACACACACACATAACAGAGAACACACACACACACATAACAGAGAACACACACACATAACAGAGAACACACACACACATCTCCAGAGAACATACACACATCTCCAGAGAACACACACACATCTCCAGAGAACATACACACATCTCCAGAGAACACACACACATCTCCAGAGAACACACACACACATCTCCAGAGAACACACACACACATCTCCAGAGAACACACACACATAACAGAGAACACACACACA
>NW_025731210.1:0-765 GCF_021292245.1 Micropterus dolomieu
AAAGGACAGGAAAAAGAACTAAAGGACAGGCAGTGGAGTGAAAGGACAGGAAAAGGAACTAAAGGACAGGCAGTGGAGTAAAGGACAGGAAAAGGAACTAAAGGACAGGCAGTGGAGTGAAAGGACAGGAAAAGGAACTAAAGGACAGGCAGTGGAGCATAAGGACAGGCAGTGGAGTGAAAGGACAGGAAAAGGAACTAAAGGACAGGCAGTGGAGCATAAGGACAGGCAGTGGAGTGAAAGGACAGGAAAAGGAACTAAAGGACAGGAAAAGGAGCATAAGGACAGGCAGTGGAGCATAAGGACAGGCAGTGGAGTGAAAGGACAGGAAAAGGAACTAAAGGACAGGAAAAGGAACTAAAGGACAGGCAGTGGAGCATAAGGACAGGCAGTGGAGTGAAAGGACAGGCAGTGGAGTGAAAGGACAGGCAGTGGAGTGAAAGGACAGGCAGTGGAGTGAAAGGACAGGAAAAGGACAGGAAAAGGAACGAAAAGGAAAGGAAAAGGAACTAAAGGACAGGAAAACGAACTAAAGGACAGGAAAACGAACTAAAGGACAGGAAAACGAACTAAAGGACAGGCAGTGGAGTGAAAGGACAGGAAAACGAACTAAAGGACAGGAAAACGAACTAAAGGACAGGAAAACGAACTAAAGGACAGGAAAACTAACTAAAGGACAGGCAGTGGAGCATAAGGACAGGCAGTGGAGTGAAAGGACAGGAAAAGGAACTAAAGGACAGGAAAAGGAACTAAAGGACAGGAAAA
>NW_025731211.1:0-476 GCF_021292245.1 Micropterus dolomieu
TTGATTTTGTCCACAGCAGAATTTACACCAGAATTATTCTGGGAAAATGTTTCAGTTAGAAATAAATGAGTTAAATCATGTATGTTTTGATTTTCCAGGGCCTTTTCCTCGTAGCCCGCCGTTGACTCTGTACAGACCCCGAGAGTCCCCTCGTAGCCCGCCGTTGACTCTGTACAGACCCAGAGAGTCCCTTCGTTGCCCGCCGTTGACTCTGCACAGACCCAGAGAGTCTCCTCGTAGCCCGCCGTTGACTCTGCACAGACCCAGAGAGTCTCCTCGTAGCCCGCCGTTGACTCTGTACAGACCCAGAGAGTCCCTTCGTAGCCCGCCGTTGAATCTGCACAGACCCAGAGAGTCCCCTATTAGCCCGCCGTTGACTCTGTACAGACCCAGAGAGTCTCCTCGTAGCCCGCCGTTGACTCTGTACAGACCCAGAGAGTCTCCTCGTAGCCCGCCGTTGACTCTGCACAGACCCA
>NW_025731212.1:0-308 GCF_021292245.1 Micropterus dolomieu
CCTGTAAGGCCCCGAAACACTCGTACAATTCCGCAACACCTGTAAGGCCCCGAAACACTCGTACAATTCCGCAACACCTGTAAGGTCCCGAAACACTCGTACAATTCCGCAACACCTGTAAGGCCCCGAAACACTCGTACAATTCCGCAACACCTGTAAGACCCCGAAACAGTCGTACAATTCCGCAACACCTGTAAGGCCCCGAAACAGTCGTACAATTCCGCAACACCTGTAAGGCCCCGAAACACTCGTACAATTCCGCAACACCTGTGAGGCCCGAAACACTCGTACAATTCCGCAACACCTGT
>NW_025731213.1:0-369 GCF_021292245.1 Micropterus dolomieu
GGGGGGGGAGAAGGGGGGGGGGAGGAAGGGGAGGGGGAGAGGAAGAGGAGGAGGAGAGGGAGAGCGAGAGGAGGAGGAGAGGGAGAGCGAGAGGAGGAGGAGAGGAGGAGGAGGAAGAGGAGAGGGAGAGAGAGGAGAGGGAGAGGAAGAAAAGAGGAGGAGGAAGAGGACAGGGAGAGGAAGAGGAAGAAAAGAGGAGGAGGAAGAGGACAGGGAGAGGAAGAGGAGAGGGAGAGGAAGAGGAGAGGAAGAGGAGAGGGAGAGGAAGAGGAGAGGAGGAGGAGGAAGAGGAGAGGGAGAGAGAGGAGAGGGAGAGGAAGAAAAGAGGAGGAGGAAGAGGACAGGGAGAGGAAGAGGAAGAAAAGAGGA
>NW_025731214.1:0-335 GCF_021292245.1 Micropterus dolomieu
CCTGTCCTCCTGTTCTCCTCCTCCCTGTTCTCCTCCTCCTGTCCTCCTGTTCTCCCCCTCCCTGTTCTCCTGTTCTCCTGTTCTCCCCCTCCCTGTTCTCCCCCTCCCTGTCCTCCTGTTCTCCCCTCCCTGTTCTCCCCCTCCCTGTTCTCCTGTTCTCCCCTCCCTGTTCTCCTCCTCCCTGTCCTCCTGTTCTCCCCCTCCCTGTTCCCCCCCTCCCTGTTCTCCTGTTCTCCCTGTTCTCCTCCTCCCTGTTCTCCCCCTCCCTGTCCTCCTGTTCTCCCCCTCCCTGTTCTCCCCCTCCCTGTTCTCCTGTTCTCTCCCTCCCTGTTCTC
>NW_025731215.1:0-734 GCF_021292245.1 Micropterus dolomieu
GAGCTCAGTGCCTCTTACCCCCCGCCCAACTGTGGTTCTCCGCTGTGTCAGAGAGCACGCACGCCGACCGACTGGCAACCGTGACCCGCCATCGGAGGGCCCCCGCCGGCCAGCCCAGCGCTGGTGTTCGGGCGGACGGTTCCTCCGGCCCGCGGGTTCGCCTCCATGGCCGGGAGGGCTCCGCGCAGGGCCCCCTCCCTGCGTTCCTCCCGGGCCGACCGATTGGTAGCGAGACCGAGACGCCCCGTCTGCCCCAGTTGTCCTCCCACGGAGCCCGCCGCGGGGTCGCCTGTCCCCCGGGACACCTCCCCGCTCACGCGGCGGTCCTCCGGCAAGCACGATGGTTCTCGAAGCCCGAGCGAAGCCTCCCACCGGAGGCTGCGAGCGGCCGCTTCACCGGAAGCGGTCGACCCCCCCGATGTCGCTTAGCCCCCCCGGCTGCTCCGAAGCGCTCGCACCGCGCGCGGCGGCGGCCCGGCGGGGGCGTGCCTCATCACCCCGGCGTGCAGGCCGTTGCGGGCGTCCGCTCTGGCCGGCGCCCAAGGGCGTAAACAGCTTACCTACCTGGTTGATCCTGCCAGTAGCATATGCTTGTCTCAAAGATTAAGCCATGCAAGTCTAAGTACACACGGCCGGTACAGTGAAACTGCGAATGGCTCATTAAATCAGTTATGGTTCCTTTGATCGCTCCAACGTTACTTGGATAACTGTGGCAATTCTAGAGCTAATACATG
>NW_025731216.1:0-580 GCF_021292245.1 Micropterus dolomieu
CACGACAACCGCTGCGCCTACGACCACGACGACTGCTGCCCCTACAACCACGACGACCGCTGCGTCTACAACTAATACAACCTCTGCACCTATGACCACGATGACCGCTGCGCCTACAACCACGACCGCTGCACCTACAACTAATACAACCGCTGCACCTATGACCACGATGACCGCTGCGCCTACAACCACGACCTCTGGGCCTACAACTAATACAACCTCTGCACCTATGACCACGATGACTGCTGCGCCTAAAACCACGACCGCTGCGCCTACAACTAATACAACCGCTGCACCTATGACCCCGATGACCACTGCACCTACAACCACGATGACCGCTGCGCCTACAACCACTACAACCGCTGCACCTATGACCACGATGACCGCTGCACCTATAACCGCTGCATCTACAGCCACGACGACCGCTGCGTCTACAACCACGACAACCGCTGCGCCTACAACCACAACGACCGCTGCACCTTCAACCACTGCACCTATAACCACGACGACCGCTGCGCCTACAACCAGTACAACCGCTGCACCTACAACCACGACGACCGCTGCGCCTACAACCAGGACA
>NW_025731217.1:0-537 GCF_021292245.1 Micropterus dolomieu
AAGACCGCAGCAACCAGTTGGGGTTATCGCTTCTCGGCCTTTTGGCTAAGATCAAGTGTAGTATCTGTTCTTATCAGTTTAATATCTGATATGTCCCCGATAAGGGGGCAACATATTAAATGGATTTTTAGCACCGGGAGCTGAGACGAGGGGCTTGCTCCGTCCGCTCCACGCATCGACCCGGTATTGCAGTGCCTCCGGGAGCGGTGCCCCCTTCTCCTGCCTTGTGTAAAACCAAAACACTGACCCAAACGCAGAGGTTCGTCGCTCTGCCGGACGCCGGCCCGAAAAAGGCGCCAGTCGCGGGGTGGGGCGGCCGCTTTCAGCCAGCTGAAGCCTCAAAGAAGGCAGCGAGATTTGCACTTTTGATTGGCAGACGACGAGGGGATATTTGGGACCGGCATGGCTGTTAAATGTGCCCTGCACTTCCCCTCCCTTTCTCCCACTCGTCATCGAGAGCCCGAGTATTTCGGATGCTCGGTAGCCTGTGTCCAAAAGCCAGGCCTTCATTTCTCCGCAATCCGATTGGATAGAGCC
>NW_025731218.1:0-391 GCF_021292245.1 Micropterus dolomieu
CCAGTGCCGTGTGTGTCACTCTGGAGCTCTCCCTGGAGAGTGAGGATGTCCTTCCCTAACTGCAAACCCCTAAACTTAACATCAGTAATTATTGTGACCCACTGGAAATATAAAATTGAAACCTCAAGCAAGAGCTAAGAAATTGGATTTTAATCGTCAGACTCCCAAATAGGGTGCAGATTACAACACTTACCTCAAGATGGAACCAAATTAAAGAGAAACCTAAGGAAAAGGACATTTAATACCACTCTGTTATGCCTGATGCAGGACAAGCCGCCCTCCGAAACGTTGCAACAAGGCAGAGTGAAGCAGGACCAAGTCGGCCTGAATTAAGGATAAAAGAATCAATAACTACAGGACCCGTGGAGTCCAATTTTTTGAACCAGCGCAG
>NW_025731219.1:0-500 GCF_021292245.1 Micropterus dolomieu
ATGGTTAAAATTTGCAGGTATGACATCTTAAAAGACTAAAAAAAAGGGGGAGGATTTCAAATGTTTAAAAAAACAGCAGTTAGTGAATTTCTTGTGAATGGAGCTCTTCCTTCATTCTCATGGGTGAGAGATGACGGGGTTGAGCTCCATTTCCCTTTCGGACTCTAGGAGTTGGCCTCTGACGCAGGGTTGCATTGAGCTTTGAGTCCTTAGGGGTTGATTGCAGAGCTATAGTTAAAAAAGAGACTTCATTAGGCGAATTGGAGGGGAAGACTCTGGGCTCCTCCACAGATGAACTGTCTGAGTAGCTCTCAGCTCTTCCCCTCTTTTCCGAGGCTCCAGGAGCCTCAGAAGACAATTCTGAAATTAGTCTCTTGGCCGGCTGGGCATTGGGGAGGGGGACATCCTCGCTATCACTCTGTGACTGGCCAAATTTTTGTTCTGAGCCAGTCACTGAGCTAGCTCCGCCTTCTGCCTGCACTGCCACTGCTTCCTCCCTG
>NW_025731220.1:0-563 GCF_021292245.1 Micropterus dolomieu
GCTCTTGCTTGAGGTTTCAATTTTATATTTCCAGTGGGTCACAATAATTACTGATGTTAAGTTTAGGGGTTGCAGCTAGGGAAGGACATCCTCACTCTCCAGGGAGAGCTCCAGAGTGACACACACGGCACTGGCTGGTTAGGAGGAGGGGAAAAGTCCCGGCTAACGAGTGTTAGCCCGACTGGTGCACGGTCCTGTGATGTGCCTTCAGAGTCCCCAGAAAGTGAAAAGCACCTCCCAACTCCGCATTTTCCCTTGTAACAGACACAAAAGTGCATTACCTCTGCGCTGGTTCAAAAAATTGGACTCCACGGGTCCTGTAGTTATTGATTCTTTTATCCTTAATTCAGGCCGACTTGGTCCTGCTTCACTCTGCCTTGTTGCATCGTTTCGGAGGGCGGCTTGTCCTTCATCAGGCATAACAGAGTGGTATTAAATGTCCTTTTCCTTAGGTTTCTCTTTAATTTGGTTCCATCTTGAGGTAAGTGTTGTAATCTGCACCCTATTTGGGTGTCTGACGATTAAAATCCAATTTCTTAGCTCTTGCTTGAGGTTTCAATTTT
>NW_025731221.1:0-626 GCF_021292245.1 Micropterus dolomieu
GGCAAAGTTGAAATTTTATTCACAAGGAATGAGGTGAATCTCCTCCCAGAAAAGCTGGTGACACAAAACGAAGCCCCAAACCGGCAAAGGTTTTAGCCAGAAAGAGGAGGCGATTGCAGTCTAGGCCAAAAGGCCGAGAAGCGATCGGCCCCATTTCCCCTCCCTTTCTCTCACTCGTCATCGAGAGGCTACAAGAGCCCGAGTCGTTCGGTAGCCTCTGTCCAAAAGCCAGGCCTTCGTCTCTCCGCAGCCCGATTGGATAGAGCCTGCCATGACCTGGGGAGGGGTAGGGGAACGGGTGTGGCCTGGTACTTGGGACTCGAGAGGCAGAGTGAGGCTTACCGTGAGGGTAAGTCGGCGGCTCTGGAGGAGGGGCCTGTACTTACTCGGGTTTCTCTTCATAACGTACAAGTCTTTCGCCTTTTACTAAAGACTTCCGTGGAGAGGGACGCCAATGAGTTAAAACTATTTTTGGCCGGCTCTGCCGTGTGGCCGAGCCTCGTGCGTTTGTGAAAAGGAAATAAAACGCCGCCCTCGCCGAGGTTGAGCGGTGCGACGAGGAGCGCTCGGGCGGAGGTGCTGAGACGCAGCCGTTGTTATGCGCAGTTGAAACCACTGCGCCACGG
>NW_025731222.1:0-775 GCF_021292245.1 Micropterus dolomieu
CCAGTACTTTTCCCCTCCTCCTAACCAGCCAGTGCCGTGTGTGTCATTCTGGAGCTTTCCCTGGTGAGTGAGGACATCCTTACCTAGCTGCAACACCTAAACTTAACATCAGTGATTATTGTGACCCACTGGAAATTTAAAATTCTCAAGCAGGAGAAGGCTAAGAAGTGAATTGGATTTTAATCGTCAGACACCCAAATAGGGTGCAGATTGCAAAATTAGCAGATATTATTCTGATTAATGGCCTCAAGCTGAAGAGAACAACAAGAAAACACTTACCTCAAACTAGAAAAAAGGAAAATACTTACCGTTTTTGAACCAAATTAAAGGGAAACCTAAGGAAAAGGACATTTAAAGGGACCACTCTGTCATGCCTGATGAAGGACAAGCCGCCCTCCGAAACGTTGCAACCAGGCAGAGTGAAGCAGGACCAAGTCGGCCTGAATTAAAGATAAATGAATCAACAGCTACAGGACCCGTGGAGTCCAATTTTTTGAACCCGCGCAGAGGTAATGCACCTTTGTGGCTTTTATAAGGTGAAATGTGGAGTTGGGGGGTGTTTTTCACTTTCTGGGGACTCTGAAGGCACATCACAGGACCGTGCACCAGTCTGGCTAACGCTAAGCTACGTAAGTCGTTAGCCAGTACTTTTTCCCTCCTCCTAACCAGCCAGCGCCGTGTGTGTCATTCTGGAGCTTTCCCTGGTGAGTGAGGACATCCTTACCTAGCTGCAACACCTAAACTTAACATCAGTGATTATTGTGACCCACTGGAA
>NW_025731223.1:0-369 GCF_021292245.1 Micropterus dolomieu
GACACACACAGACAAACACACACACACACACACAGACACACAAACACACACACAGACAGACACACACACACACACACACAGACACACACACACACACAGACACGCACACACACACACACACACAGACAGACACACACACACACACACAGACACACACACACACACACAGACACAAAGACACACAAACACAGACACACAGACAGACACACACACAGACAGACACACACACACACAGACACACACACACACACAGACAGACACACACACACACACAGACACGCACACACACACACACACACACAGACAGACACACACACACACAGACACACACACAGACACACACACACACACAGACACGCACACACACAC
>NW_025731224.1:0-348 GCF_021292245.1 Micropterus dolomieu
AGTGTGTGTGTTAGTGTGTATCCTCAGTGTGTGTTAGTGTGTATCCTCAGTGTGTGTGTTAGTGTGTATCCTCAGTGTGTGTGTTAGTGTGTATCCTCAGTGTGTGTTAGTGTGTATCCTCAGTGTGTGTGTGTTAGTGTGTATGCGTTAGTGTGTGTGTTAGTGTGTATCCTCAGTGTGTGTGTTAGTGTGTATCCTCAGTGTGTGTGTTAGTGTGTCCTCAGTGTGTGTGTATGTATTTGATGGTAGATATTTTTGTGTGTGTGTGTGTGCGTGTGTGTGTGTCGGGATGTAGGGGTGGTGGAGTCACTGCTCTGACCTTTTTAATGACGGAAGGGGTGAATCAGC
>NW_025731225.1:0-339 GCF_021292245.1 Micropterus dolomieu
CCTCCACCCTCCGTTCTCCTTCCTCCCTCCCTCCTTTCCTCTCCCTCCTTTCCTCTCCCTCCACCCTCCGTTCTCCTTCCTCCCTCCCTCCTTTCCTCTCCAACCTTTCCTCTCCCTCCACCCTCCATTCTCCTTCCTCCCTCCCTCCTTTCCTCTCCCTCCTTTCCTCTCCCTCCTTTCCTCTCTCTCCCCCCTCCGTTCTCCTTCCTCCCTCCCTTTCTCCCTCCTTTCCTCTCTGTTTCCTCCCTCCCTTTCTCCTTCCTCCCTCCTTTCCTCTCTCCCCCCTCCCTTTCTCACTTCCTCCCTCTCTCTCCCCCTCCCCCCCCTCTCTCCCTCCCC
>NW_025731226.1:0-459 GCF_021292245.1 Micropterus dolomieu
CATTCATCTCTCCATCCCTCCATTCATCCCTCCATCCCTCCATCCCTCCATCCATCCCTCCATCTCTCCATCCCTCCATCTCTCCATCTCTCCATCCCTCTATCCCTCCATCCCTCCATCTCTCCATCCCTCCATCCATCTCTCCATCATTCATCTCTCCATCCCTCCATCTCTCCATCCAACCATCCATCCCTCCATCTCTCCATCCCTCCATTCATCCATCCATCCCTCCATCTCTCCATCTCTCCATCCATCCCTCCATCCTTCCATCTCTCCATCCCTCCATCTCTCCATCCCTCCATCCATCCCTCCATCCCTCCATCCATCCCTCCATCTCTCCATCCCTCCATTCATCCCTTCATCCCTCCATCCCTCCATCCATCTCTCCATCCCTCCATCTCTCCATCTCTCCATCTCTCCAGCATTCATCTCTCCATCTCTCCATCCATCCATCCCTCC
>NW_025731227.1:0-777 GCF_021292245.1 Micropterus dolomieu
CGGTTCTGACATGTTTGCAAATTTTGGTGAGTTTTCGAGTATGTTTAGGCCATGTCATTTGGGCCTACTTTGCAGAAAAAAAAAAAAAAAAAAAAAAAATTTTAATCCGAGCAGATTCAATAGGGACCTCGCACGGTCGTGCTCGGGCCCTAATAATCCGAGCAGATTCAATAGGGACCTCGCACGGTCGTGCTCGGGCCCTAAAAATAAAAAAAAAAAAATAAATAAATAATCCGAGCAGATTCAATAGGGACCTCGCACGGTCGTGCTCGGGCCCTAAATATATATATAATCCGAGCAGATTCAATAGGGACCTCGCACGGTCGTGCTCGGGCCCTAATAAAGTAAATAAATAAATGTAGGTAGTAATTAAATTATACAAGGAGACATAAATGTATATATTTTAATTAGTGCCTTTACTTATTCACCTTTGTTATAATTACCTTATTTGTTTATTCAACTTTATTTATTACTAATTTTTTTAATGTATTTATTTATGTGTGTGTTTTAATATTTTTGTCTGTTTTATTCTTCCTTTGTATTTATTTACATTATTTATTTTCACCCATGGTATTTATTTCTGCCTGTCTTTTATAAATTTTTGTATGCATTTCTGCCTCATTATGCAAATGAGGAGGGGCTGTGTCTCAAGGGGTCATCTTCTCTGCTATTGGTGGACCAGTCAGACAGTAGAGCTCCTACTCTGCCTGCAGACATCAACGATCTTGCTCCTCACACAGTCAGATGGCTTCCTTCAGTGCGCTGAGGTGTTTAACA
>NW_025731228.1:0-403 GCF_021292245.1 Micropterus dolomieu
ATACCACAGAAAATTCGTGCACGTAGGTGAAACATGCGGCGGGGGCTGCTTCGTTAAAGGTCACTTTCTATTGCCAGCAGGTGGCGCTATGACTATGGGTGAATGTCGGCATGTACATGTGTTCAGGGCGGGACTCTCATCCTAGATGTACAGTTTGGTCCAGATGTGAGCATGTACACTGAAGTTACAACAACTTCCTGTGCCATGGCGAAGACTTGATCTCTGACGCCACGCCACGGACACACCCATTGACGAAAACTCGCAAATAGCACAACTTTTCATCTTCAATGCCTTTAGAAGGCACAGCACAAATTTGAAGTCGGTCGGACTAAATCCCTAGGAGGAGTTCGTTAAAGTACGAAGTGTGTAAATCATCCAAAAATGGCCATAAAATTCAAAATGG
>NW_025731229.1:0-431 GCF_021292245.1 Micropterus dolomieu
AGGCAGGGAAATATAAAAGGAATTTATTTTATTGTGTGGGTACATTATTGTTCAGTGTACATGTTCACATCTGAAACAAACTTTACGTGCTTGATAACTCTCCCACCCCGCAGACATCTACACGTCAATACCGATTTATATTCATAGCGGCAAGTGCTATGTAGCTCCACATAGGGGACACAGGAAGTGACATATAGCACCTTCATGCGGCGTCGGAACCGCGTAGGAAATTCACAGCAGCACCGGCAGAGCTCCAGAATATGCGACTCGGCCGGCTCACACGCGGACGCGCTACAAGTGCGAGGGCCCGCCCAACGCTGCTTGCAGCTTTAATTTTTTTTTTTTTTTCTGCAAAGTAGGCTCAACTGACATGGCCTAAACATTCTCGAAAACTCACCAAAATTTGCAAACATGTCAGAACCGGTGAAAAA
>NW_025731230.1:0-1067 GCF_021292245.1 Micropterus dolomieu
ATTCTTAATTTAGTGTCAGCAGTGTCAGCATTCTGAGATGAAAGTCAGCATTCTAAATTTAGTGTCAGTATTCTGAGATGAAAGTCAGCATTCTAAATTTTGTGTCAGTAGTGTCAGCATTCTGAGATGAAAGTCAGCATTCTAAGTTTAGTGTCAGTATTCTGAGATTAAAGTCAGCATTCTAAATTTAGTGTCAGTAGTGTCAGAGATCTGAGATTAAAGTCAGCATTCTAAGAAAGTGTCAGTATTCTGAGTTTAATGTCAGCATTCTGATATTAAAGTCAGCATTCTAAGAAAGTGTCAGTAGTGTCAGAGTTCTGAGATTAAAGTCAGCATTCTAAATTTAGTGTCAGTATTCTGAGATGAAAGTCAGCATTCTAAATTTAGTGTCAGTAGTGTCAGTATTCTGAGATGAAAGTCAGCATTCTATATGTAGTGTCAGCATTCTGAGATGAAAGTCAGCATTCTAAATTTAGTGTCAGTAGTGTCAGCATTCTGATATTAATGTCAGCATTCTGAGATTAAAGTGTCAGTAGTTTCAGAGATCTGAGATTAAATTTAGAATGCTGACTTTAATGTCAATTCTGAGTTTAGTGTCAGTATTCTGAGTTTAGTGTCAGTATTCTGAGTTTAATGTCAGCATTCTGACATTAAAGTCAGCATTCTAAATTTAGTGTCAGTAGTGTCAGAGATCTGAGATGAAAGTCAGCATTCTGAGTTTAGTGTCAGTATTCTGAGATGAAAGTCAGCATTCTAAGTTTAGTGTCAGTAGTGTCAGTGATCTGAGATTAAAGTCAGCATTCTAAGAAAGTGTCAGTATTCTGAGTTTAGTGTCAGTATTCTGAGATGAAAGTCAGCATTCTATATGTAGTGTCAGCATTCTGAGATGAAAGTCAGCATTCTAAATTTAGTGTCAGTAGTGTCAGCATTCTGATATTAATGTCAGCATTCTGAGATTAAAGTCATCATTCTAAGAAAGTGTCAGTAGTGTCAGAGTTCTGAGATGAAAGTCAGCATTCTAAATTTAGTGTCAGTAGTTTCAGAGATCTGAGATTAAATTTAGAATG
>NW_025731231.1:0-487 GCF_021292245.1 Micropterus dolomieu
AAAAAGAGCAATAAAAGCTACTAGAAATGTTAGAAAAGTGAATAAAACACACTTACCTTGTCTTGTTTGGCCTGGTCGAGATGTTATTCCGGCAGAGTAAGCAGTAAGCAGTCCTCTGAACCAATGAATTCCTTTGTGTGAAACAATTTCAACTACAACAAAGTTGAAATTTTCTTCACAAGGAATAATGTGAGTATCCTCCCAAAAACCTGGTAACACTTAGCCACAAACAGGCAAAAGTTTTATCCAGACACAGGAGGCGCTCGCAGTCTTAGCCAAAAGGCCGAGAAGCGATAACCCCAACTGGTTGCTTCCAGCGCCCACCTCCCGGAGCAGTTCTCCCCCTGCCGTGGCGCAGTGGTTTCAACTGCGCATAACAACGGCTGCGTCTCAGCAGCTCCGCCCGAGCGCTCCTCGTCGCACCGCTCAACCTCGGCGAGGGCGGCGTTTTATTTCCTTTTCACAAACGCACGAGGCTCGGCCACAC
>NW_025731232.1:0-394 GCF_021292245.1 Micropterus dolomieu
GATTCAGACTACAAACCCTCTGTTTCAGACTACAAACCCTCTGATTCAAACTATAAACCCTCTGATTCAGACTACAAACCCTCTGATTCAAACTACAAACCCTCTGATTCAAACTAAAAACCCTCTGATTCAGACTACAAACCCTCTGATTCAAACTACAAACCCTCTGATTCAAACTACAAACCCTCTGATTCAGACTAAAAACCCTCTGATTCAGACTACAAACCCTCTGATTCAGACTAAAAACCCTCTGATTCAGACTACAATCCCTCTGATTCAAACTACAAACCCTCTGATTCAGACTACAAACCCTCTGATTCAGACTACAAACCCTATGATTCAGACTACAAACCCTCTGATTCAAACTACAAACCCTCTGTTTCAAACTACAAAC
>NW_025731233.1:0-409 GCF_021292245.1 Micropterus dolomieu
ACCGGTCATGCGCCCCAGAGACTCCCAAATGCCCCCACCGTGAGAGAGCTGGCAGGGGGAAGCAGCGGGAGCCTCACCTCTGCCGAAGAGGGCCCAGGCAAGGAGAGGAGACAACGGGCCCCCAGGCCCAGGGACACACCACCCGCCCAGAAGGTGATGGGCGGGTCCCCACGCCAGGGGAGCCCCGACCCCCCCCAGCCCACCCCAGATCAGGCAAAGCCGTCACCAACCCCACAGCACCCCCGACGCCCGGGGCTCCAGGGGTAGGACACGAGGCCAATGAGAATCTCCCCCACTCCTTCAACCCCTCTGCCTGCCTCTGTAAATGTATTGTTTTGTGTTGGATGCATGTCATGGATTGTGAAGTGTTGTATGGTGGAGTAAAGATAAGGTGTGTGGTAACTAAGGT
>NW_025731234.1:0-530 GCF_021292245.1 Micropterus dolomieu
CTGATTAAACACATTCACACATTTGGCATGGGAGCGCAGCCCCCTAATGTTACATGTTAGGATGCGGAGCATGGCAAGCTACAGTAGAAAAAAAAAATAGAAAACACAACCCTATGAAAGTTATCCCATAGTCTTATTAACCCCAGCTTGGGACCCATAGGGGGGCTTCCCCAGCCTAGCCGCTCTGTTCTTTTTGAGACCAAGTTTGGAAGAAGCCTGCTTCCTCGCCACCCCCGATGTCACAAAATCCATGTCTATGTCCTCCTCCAAATCCACCCCTCCAGAAGCGCCTAGCTCCAGCTCCGCAACCAAGGGAACAGTGACTTCCTCTTGAGGGGGGTGGGCATAGCCCCCCTCCACCTGATGGCTGACGCCCGCCCCTGCTCCTTGCAGAACAGCCTCTTCACCAGCCAGGCGCACGTCCAGGCTGGACCTAGTCTTGCATGGGGCGAGGGACTCCTGAGATTCCCCCGGGCTGAGGGCCTCTGTGGCCACAGCTGGTGATAAGGGGCCCCAAGCTGTCCTCTCAA
>NW_025731236.1:0-429 GCF_021292245.1 Micropterus dolomieu
ACACGATGTGACCCCGTAACACACACACACACACGCGATGTGACCCCGTAACACACACACACACACGCGATGTGACCCCGTAACACACACACACACACACGATGTGACCCCGTAACACACACGATGTGACCCCGTAACACACACACACACACACGATGTGACCCCGTAACACACACACACGATGTGACCCCGTAACACACACACACACACACGATGTGACCCCGTAACACACACACACGATGTGACCCCGTAACACACACGATGTGACCCCGTAACACACACACACACACGCGATGTGACCCCGTAACACACACACACACACGCGATGTGACCCCGTAACACACACACACACACACGATGTGACCCCGTAACACACACGATGTGACCCCGTAACACACACACACACACACGATGTGACCCCGTAACACA
>NW_025731237.1:0-626 GCF_021292245.1 Micropterus dolomieu
CAGCTCTTTTTCCCCTCTCCCTAACTCAGCCAGTGCCGTGTGTGACCTCTGGATGGCCCCACGGGGGGCGGGGACACTCTTACCCAGCCCAAATCCCTCACCTTAACCTCAGTAGTCACCGTGACTCACTGGAAACCTCAATTAGAAAAGCCTCAAGCAGAAGATCAGTCAAACCTAAAGAAAAAGGAAACTTAAAGATGCCACTCTGTAAAGCCTGATGAAGGACAAATAGTTCTCCGAAAGGTTGCAACAAGGCAGAGTGAAGCAGGACCAAATAGGCCTGGATTAATAGGAAAATTCATCGTAAGACATCCAAGTAGGATGCAGAAATTAAAGGATTCGTGAAGTCCAATTTTTTGACCAAATGCAAAGGTAATGCACTTTTGTTTTTTACCATGGGAAATGTGGGAAATGCTTAAGACATCAAGCAAGGAGGGAGTGTTTTTGCCTTTCTGGGGTCGCTGGAGGCGCATCACAGGACAGTGCACCAGACTGGCTAACGCAGAGCTTTGTAAGTCGTTGGCCAGCTCTTTTTCCCCTCTCCCTAACTCAGCCAGTGCCGTGTGTGACCTCTGGATGGCCCCACGGGGGGCGGGGACACTCTTACCCAGCCCAAATCCCTCACC
>NW_025731238.1:0-355 GCF_021292245.1 Micropterus dolomieu
CACACACTCACTCACACACACAGACAGACAGAGACACACAGACACAGAGAGAGACACACACATACACAGACACACAGACAGAGACACACAGACACAGAGAGAGACACACACACACAGACACACACACACACACACAGACAGACACACAGACAGAGACACACAGACACAGAGAGAGACACACACACACACACACACACACACACAGACAGACAGACAGAGACACACAGACACAGAGAGAGACACACACACACAGACAGACAGACACACAGACACACACACACAGACACACACACACACAGACAGAGACACACAGACACACAGACACACACACACACACAGACAGACACACACACAG
>NW_025731239.1:0-433 GCF_021292245.1 Micropterus dolomieu
GAGGACGACGCCAGAGTACGACGAGTGACGCAGGGGGACGACAGAGTACGACGCCAGAGTACGACGAGTGACGCAGGGGGACGACAGAGTACGACGCCAGAGTACGACGAGTGACGCAGGGGGACGCCAGAGTACGACGCCAGAGTACGACGAGTGACGCAGGGGGACGCCAGAGTACGACGCCAGAGTACGACGAGTGACGCAGGGGGACGCCAGAGTACGACGCCAGAGTACGACGAGTGACGCAGGGGGACGACAGAGTACGACGCCAGAGTACGACGAGTGACGCAGGGGGACGCCAGAGTACGACGCCAGAGTACAACTAGTGACGCAGCAGTGACGCAGCACAGCTAGCTGCAGCGACGGCTTTGTTACCGTTTGATGTAGCCGATGGTGTCCTGCGGTTTGACCTGAGCCGTTGTCTCTGTGTCGT
>NW_025731240.1:0-365 GCF_021292245.1 Micropterus dolomieu
CAGAGTTGTTAAACACCTCAGCGCACTGAAGGAAGCCATCTGACTGTGTGAGGGGCAAGATCGTTGATGTCTGCAGGCAGAGTAGGAGCTCTCCTGTCTGACTGGTCCACCAATAGCAGAGAAGATGACCCCTTGAGACACAGCCCCTCCTCATTTGCATAATGAGGCAGAAATGCATACAAAAATTTAAAAAAGACAGGCAGAAATAAATACCATGGGTGAAAATAAATAAGGTAATTATAACAAAGGTGAATAAGTAAAGGCACTAATTAAAATATATACATTTATGTCTCCTTGTATAATTTAATTACTACCTACATTTATTTATTTACTTAATTTTTTTGTGTATTTAATTGGATGCTTAT
>NW_025731241.1:0-403 GCF_021292245.1 Micropterus dolomieu
GATGGAGGGATGGATGGATGAAGAGACGGAGGGATGGATGGAGGGATGGAGGGATGGATGGAGGGATGGATGGATGGAGAGATGGAGAGATGAATGCTGGAGAGATGGAGAGATGGAGAGATGGAGAGATGGAGGGATGGAGAGATGGAGGGATGGATGGAGGGATGGAGGGATGAAGGGATGAATGGAGGGATGGAGAGATGGAGGGATGGATGGTTGGATGGAGAGATGGATGGAGGGATGGAGGGATAGAGGGATGGACAGATGGATGGAGGGATGGAGAGATGGAGGGATGGAGGGATGGATGGATGGATGGAGGGATGGATGGGTGGAGGGATGGAGGGATGGAGAGATGGAAGGATGGAAGGATGGAGGGATAGAAGGATGGAAGGATGGAGGGATA
>NW_025731242.1:0-419 GCF_021292245.1 Micropterus dolomieu
CCAGTACTATACCCACACCTCCTCTTTCTCCTCCATCCAGCACTACACCCACACCTCCTCCTTCTCCTCCATCCAGTACTACACCCACTCCTCCTCCTTCTCCTCCATCCAGCACTACACCCACTCCTCCTCCTTCTCCTCCATCCAGCACTACACCCACACCTCCTCCTTCTCCTCCATCCAGCACTACACCCACTCCTCCTCCTTCTCCTCCATCCAGTACTACACCCACTCCTCCTCCTTCTCCTTCATCCAGTACTACACCCACTCCTCCTCCTTCTCCTCCATCCAGCACTACACCCACTCCTCCTCCTTCTCCTCCATCCAGTACTACACCCACACCTCCTCTTTCTCCTCCATCCAGCACTACACCCACTCCTCCTCCTCCTCCTCCATCCAGACCTCCACCCACGCCCCCT
>NW_025731243.1:0-390 GCF_021292245.1 Micropterus dolomieu
CTCCTCCTCCGCGCTTCTCCTCCTCCGCGCTCTTCTGCGCTTCTCCTCCTCCGCTCTCCAGCGCTTCTCCTCCACCGCGCTTCTCCTCCTCCGCGCTCTTCTGCGCTTCTCCTCCTCCGCGCTTCTCCTCCTCCGCGCTCTTCTGCGCTTCTCCTCCTCCGCGCTTCTCCTCCTCCGCGCTTCTCCTCCTCCGCGCTCTTCTGCGCTTCTCCTCCTCCGCGCTTCTCCTCCTCCGTGCTCTTCTGCGCTTCTCCTCCTCCGCGCTTCTCCTCCTCCGCGCTCTTCTGCGCTTCTCCTCCTCCGCGCTTCTCCTCCTCCGCGCTCTTCTGCGCTTCTCCTCCTCCGCTCTCCAGCGCTTCTCCTCCACCGCGCTTCTCCTCCTCCGCGCTC
>NW_025731244.1:0-473 GCF_021292245.1 Micropterus dolomieu
AACACGTCTGACCCCACCCACTAACACCAACACATCTGACTCCATCCACCAACACGTCTGACTCCATCCACCAACACATCGGACCCCATCCACCAACACGTCTGACTCCACCCACCAACACGTCTGAGCCCACCCACTAACACGTCTGAGCCCACCCACTAACACGTCTGACCCCACCCACCAACACCAACACGTTCGACCCCATCCACCAACACGTCTGACTCCACCCACTAACACCAACACGTCTGACTCCACCCACTAACACGTCTGACTCCACCCACTAACACGTCTGACTCCACCCACTATCACCAACACGTCCGACCCCATCCACCAACACGTCTGACTCCACCCACTAACACGTCTGACTCCACCCACTAACACCAACACATCTGACTCCATCCACTAACACCAACACGTCTGACCCCACCCACCAACACGTCTGACCCCACCCACTAACACCAACACGCCCGACC
>NW_025731245.1:0-1080 GCF_021292245.1 Micropterus dolomieu
CCTTCCCCGACAACAACTGAAACAACAACGGCAGCTGCTCAAACAACGACAACTGTCCCCACAACAACTGAAGCAACGACACCTGCTCCAAACACTGAGGCAACAACAACTGTTCCCACAACAACTGCATCAACAACTGAAGAAACAACACCTACTCCAACAACGACAACTGTCCCCACAACAACTGAAGTAACGACACCTACTCCAACAACTGAGGCGACAACGACATCTACCCCAACAACAACTGAAGCGACAACGACACCTGCTCAAACAACTCAAGCAACAACGACACCTGCTCCAACAGCTGAAGCAACAACCACACCTGCCCTGACAACAACTGAAACAATAATGACATCTTCTCCAACAACCGAAGCAACAACAACTGCACCAACAACGACACGTGCTTCAACAACTGAGGAAACAACAAGTGTCCTGACAACAACTGCATCAACAACGACACTTGCCCCGACAACAACTGAAGCAACAACCACACCAATCCCGACAACAACTCAAGCAACAACGACACCTGCTCCAACAGCTGAAGCAACAACCACACCTGCCCTGACAACAACTGAAACAATAATGACATCTTCTCCAACAACCGAAGCAACGACACCTTCCCCGACAACAACCGAAGCAACAACAACTGCACCAACAACGACACGTGCTTCAACAACTGAGGAAACAACAAGTGTCCTGACAACAACTGCATCAACAACGACACTTGCCCCGACAACAACTGAAGCAACAACCACACCAACCCCGACAACAACTCAAGCAACAACACCTGCCGCAACAACGACTGAAGCAACAACGACACCTTCCCCGACAACAACTGAAACAACAACGGCAGCTGCTCAAACAACGACAACTGTCCCCACAACAACTGAAGCAACGACACCTGCTCCAACAACTGAGGCGACAACGACATCTACCCCAACAACAACTGAAGCAACAACGACACCTGCTCAAACAACTCAAGCAACAACGACACCTGCTCCAACAGCTGAAGCAACAACCACACCTGCCCTGACAACAACTGAAACAATAATGACATCTTCTCCAACAACCGAAGCAACG
>NW_025731246.1:0-501 GCF_021292245.1 Micropterus dolomieu
ACCACCAGACGTCCTGGCAGGAAACAACAACAACAACAACAACAACAACCACCAGACGTCCTGGCAGGAAACAACAACAACAACAACAACCACCAGACGTCCTGGCAGGAAACAACAACAACAACAACAACAACAACCACCAGACGTCCTGGCAGGAAACAACAACAACAACAACAACCACCACCAGACGTCCTGGCAGGAAACAACAACAACAACAACCACCAGACGTCCTGGCAGGAAACAACAACAACAACAACAACCACCACCAGACGTCCTGGCAGGAAACAACAACAACAACAACCACCACCAGACGTCCTGGCAGGAAACAACAACAACAACAACCACCACCAGACGTCCTGGCAGGAAACAACAACAACAACAACAACAACAACCACCAGACGTCCTGGCAGGAAACAACAACAACAACAACAACAACAACACCCCCCTGACGTCCTGGCAGGAAACAACAACAACAACAACAACAACAACAACCACCAGACG
>NW_025731247.1:0-316 GCF_021292245.1 Micropterus dolomieu
GGCGCTAAAGATACTGATCGCTGCGCCAAGAACCAATGGTCGCTCTCTTGCTGCCAGGCTGCCACACCGACCACTGGTCGCTGCCACTAGGGGCGCTAAAGATACTGGTCGCTGCCACTAGGGGCGCTAAAGATACTGGTCGCTGCCCCACCGACCACTGGTCGCTGCCACAGTCTCTAAGGGAAGGCTCCTTTCTGTTCCTTGTCACACAATATGTGACTGTATTAAAAAAGGTCAGTTTCAAGTTTTTATACAGTCTATGGTTCCAAAGTAGACCTAAAGTGACCATAGATAATTTAAATGATCTCAACTGTCA
>NW_025731247.1:336-1334 GCF_021292245.1 Micropterus dolomieu
TGCCAGGCTGCCACACCGACCACTGGTCGCTGCCACTAGGGGCGCTAAAGATACTGGTCGCTGCCACTAGGGGCGCTAAAGATACTGGTCGCTGCCCCACCGACCACTGGTCGCTGCCACTAGGGGCGCTAAAGATACTGGTTGCTGCCCCACCGACCACTGGTCGCTGCCACTAGGGGCGTTAAAGATACTGGTCGCTGCCACTAGGGGGGCTAAAGATACTGGTCGCTGCGCCAAGAACCAATGGTCGCTCTCTTGCTGCCAGGCTGCCACACCGACCACTGGTCGCTGCCACTAGGGGCGCTAAAGATACTGGTCGCTGCCACTAGGGGGGCTAAAGATACTGGTCGCTGCCACTAGGGGCGCTAAAGATACTGGTCGCTGCCACTAGGGGCGCTAAAGATACTGATCGCTGCGCCAAGAACCAATGGTCGCTCTCTTGCTGCCAGGCTGCCACACCGACCACTGGTCGCTGCCACTAGGGGCGCTAAAGATACTGGTCGCTGCCACTAGGGGCGCTAAAGATACTGATCGCTGCGCCAAGAACCAATGGTCGCTCTCTTGCTGCCAGGCTGCCACACCGACCACTGGTCGCTGCCACTAGGGGCGCTAAAGATACTGGTCGCTGCCACTAGGGGGGCTAAAGATACTGGTCGCTGCCACTAGGGGCGCTAAAGATACTGATCGCTGCGCCAAGAACCAATGGTCGCTCTCTTGCTGCCAGGCTGCCACACCGACCACTGGTCGCTGCCACTAGGGGCGCTAAAGATACTGGTCGCTGCCACTAGGGGCGCTAAAGATACTGGTCGCTGCCACTAGGGGGGCTAAAGATACTGGTCGCTGCCACTAGGGGCGCTAAAGATACTGATCGCTGCGCCAAGAACCAATGGTCGCTCTCTTGCTGCCAGGCTGCCACACCGACCACTGGTCGCTGCCACTAGGGGCGCTAAAGATACTGGTCGCTGCCACTAGGGGCGCTAAAGATACTGGTCGCTGCC
>NW_025731248.1:0-394 GCF_021292245.1 Micropterus dolomieu
CAGAGAGAGAGAGAGAGAGGTCAGACAGACGGGTCAGAGAGAGAGAGAGAGAGGTCAGACAGACGGGTCAGAGAGAGAGAGATCGAGATCAGACAGACGGGTCAGAGAGAGAGAGATCGAGATCAGACAGACGGGTCAGAGAGAGAGAGATCGAGATCAGAGAGAGAGGTGAGAGAGAGAGAGAGGTCAGAGAGAGAGAGAGATCGAGAGAGATCGAGAGAGAGAGAGGTCAGAGAGAGAGATCGAGGTGAGAGAGAGAGAGAGGTCAGAGAGAGAGAGATCAGAGAGAGAGAGATCGAGAGAGAGAGAGGTCAGAGAGAGAGATCGAGGGAGAGAGAGGTCAGAGAGAGAGAGGTCAGAGAGAGAGAGAGGTCAGAGAGAGAGAGAGGTCAGA
>NW_025731249.1:0-736 GCF_021292245.1 Micropterus dolomieu
AAGCAGGCCCTGCCAAGCCTGGCTTCTGAGATCAGGCGAGATCGGGCAGTCCCAGGCTGGAATGGCCGTAAGCTGCCTTTGCACACCCCAGACGGGCCTTCAAAACACGATGTAACATTTACACAGCACTGTGTACAGGATAGGTAGAAAAAGAAGCAGCAGCAGCATCAGCAGCAGCAGCAGCAGCAGCAGCAGCGCCCCCTGCTGTGTCCTAAAGAGACGTTCAAAAGATCTCCTTTCACCGAAGCGCCCTCTGCCGTTTTTCGAAGGCGAAGCGAAAAAGGCTTACAGCTCCGGGTATTCCCAGGCGGTCACCCGTCCAAGTACTAACCAGGCCCTGCTCTGCTTAGCTTCCGAGATCAGACGAGATCGGGCGCTCCCAGAGCGGTGTGGCCGTAAGCCACTCAGGCACCCCCAAACGGCCCTTCAAAAGATGTTCTACGGCTAATTGACAAAAAACGTATTCTGCCCATAATGTCCAAGGTGCTCCAGAGTCACTTGGAATCCACAGGCACTGATTCCTGGGTAAACATCCAGGAACTGGGACACCGTTCACGCTGGCAGTCCACAGACAGGAATAGGCACCCGTTCTCGGGTATGGGTACAGCGACAAGGCCACCTTCAGCCGGAGGTCCTCACTCACAAACAGACGCTCATTCCTGGGTGGACATTCAGGAAAAGGATCCAGTCCGCCTGGAAGTCCCTAGCCAGGATCAGACGCTCTCCCGTCCAAGTC
>NW_025731250.1:0-317 GCF_021292245.1 Micropterus dolomieu
AGAACTCTGACACTACTGACACTAAACTTAGAATGCTGACACTACTGACACTACATATAGAATGCTGACTTTCATCTCAGAATGCTGACACTACTGACACTACATATAGACTGCTGACTTTCATCTCAGAACTCTGACACTATATTTAGAATGCTGACTTTCATCTCAGAATACTGACACTAATTTCAGAATGCTGACACTACTGACACTAAATTTAGAATACTGACTTTAATCTCAGAACTCTGACACTACTGACACTTTCTTAGAATGCTGACTTTCATCTCAGAATTCTGACACTACTGACACTAAATTTAGAA
>NW_025731251.1:0-555 GCF_021292245.1 Micropterus dolomieu
ATTCCTGGGTGGACATTCAGGAAAAGGATCCAGTCCGCCTGGAAGTCCCTAGCCAGGATCAGACGCTCTCCCGTCCAAGTCCTAAGCAGGCCCTGCCAAGCCTGGCTTCCGAGATCAGGCGAGATCGGGCAGTCCCAGGCCGGAATGACCGTAAGCTGCCTTTGCACACCCCAGAGGGGCCTTCAAAACACGATGTAACATTTACACAGCACTGTGTACAGGATAGGGAGAAAAAGAAGCAGCATCAGCAGCAGCAGCAGCAGCAGCAGCAGCAGCAGCGCCCCCTGCTGTTTCCTAAAGAGACGTTCAAAAGATCTCCTTTCACCGAAGCCCCCTCTGCCGTTTTTCGAAGGCGAAGCGAAAAAGGCTTACAGCACCGGGTATTCCCAGGCGGTCACCCGTCCAAGTACTAACCAGGCCCTGCTCTGCTTAGTTCCGAGATCGGACGAGATCGGGCGCTCCCAGAGCGGTGTGGCCGTAAGCCACTCAGGCACCCCCAAACGGCCCTTCAAAAGATGTTCTACGGCTAATTGACAAAAAACGTATTCTGCCCAT
>NW_025731252.1:0-674 GCF_021292245.1 Micropterus dolomieu
GTTGACCCAAGTGTCAAGAAGTTTCCCAACTGGACGCTCCCGCTGCAAAATCCCTCGTTAAGGCCTTTTGGCCAGATCAAGCACCCCCCGTGGGATTCGGGGGTAAGGCGCGCATGTGTTCCCGAACATCGCCAACGGTCCGCTTTGTCCCCATTCAAGTGATGCCAGGTGTCGACTACACTGACACCGTGTCACGTTTTTGACAATGGCAATACCTTGCAATTCATTTTTCCGTCCAAACGGGAACATAATCCTTATCCAGGTCATGACACCACTGTAACCGGCTGCTCCTGAGTATGTACTGCACGGTGCTGAATCGGACCGGTGACCTCAGGTACGGTGTCGGTTATTGAGCTTTTATCACTGCACAGCCTAGCTGGCGTCTGTCACACCATGTTATTTGTTAAATGGTGAATGTTCTGTACTTGTACATCGCGTTCCTGATCTTCCAACCACTCAAAGCACTTTTACACTACGTCACATTCACTGCACGGCCCGGAATTGAACTGCCGACGTCGGGTGCGTGAGTCGGACACGCTGACGAGGAGGCTTAAACCCATGCATCATGTAAAGTGTTGGGTAGTGAGGTTTTCTCACAGCACAACCTTGCTGGCTTCCGTCACACTCACCCCCGTAAACCTCGCTCCCATCCGAGTCACGGCCCCAGTGTAACC
>NW_025731253.1:0-308 GCF_021292245.1 Micropterus dolomieu
CAAACCCGAGTCAAGCCCAAGACTCTGCACTTCCACAGCTTGACTTCCAGAGGTGACAGGGGCCTCTGGGCGCCGCTTTAACCCGCCCAAGGTGGCTCTCCTCGGGCCTGGCGAGGTGCTTTTGGGTGCCAAACCCGAGTCAAGCCCAAGACTCTGCACTTCCACAGCTTGACTTCCAGAGGTGACAGGGGCCACTGGGCGCCGCTTTACCCGCCCAAGGTGGCTCTCCCCGGGCCTGGCGAGGTGCTTTTGGGTGCCAAACCCGAGTCAAGCCCAAGACTCTGCACTTCCACAGCTTGACTTCCAGA
>NW_025731254.1:0-302 GCF_021292245.1 Micropterus dolomieu
AGGTTGAGATTCAAGTTTGTTGATGGTGTTGTCTCTGTGAGTCTTCTGGGTGAGTTTGAAGCCATTTGGAGCTCAATTCAGAGAGTTCTACATGAAAGCCTCTAAAAGGTAGAAGCAGGCTGTTTTAGCCTGTACACACTGAGTTGATGGCTTCCAGTGACCGGTTGGACTTTGGAGTCAAATTTAACTCACTTTCTGTTGTTTTACACAGATCAGTCACAGGACAGAGTGTTTCACCAGATCTCACCTTTACAGCAAACAATACCAATTTCATACAGCCATATTTCTCTGAACAGTACTCT
>NW_025731255.1:0-490 GCF_021292245.1 Micropterus dolomieu
AGCCGGCTTTGCTAGATGAGCACAGGGATCATCACCTGATGATCGTGGCTATAACCCCCTTACCCTAAAGAAAAAGGAAACTTAAAGATGCCACTCTGTAAAGCCTGATGAAGGACAAATAGTCCTCCGAAACGTTGCAACAAGGCAGAGTGAAGCAGGACCAAATAGGCCTGGATTAATAGGAAAATTCATCGTAAGACATCCAAGTAGGATGCAGAAATTAAAGGATTCGTGAAGTCCAATTTTTTGACCAAATGCAAAGGTAATGCACTTTTGTTTTTTACCATGGGAAATGTGGGAAATGCTTAAGACATCAAGCAAGGAGGGAGTGTGTTTGCCTTTCTGGGGTCGCTGGAGGCGCATCACAGGACAGTGCACCAGACTGGCTAACGCAGAGCTTTGTAAGTCGTTGGCCAGCTCTTTTTCCCCTCTCCCTAACTCAGCCAGTGCCGTGTGTGACCTCTGGATGGCCCCACGGGGGGCGGGGACA
>NW_025731256.1:0-324 GCF_021292245.1 Micropterus dolomieu
ACTGAAGCTAACGTCAGTGGAGCTAATGTTACTGTAGCTAATGTCACTGAAGCTAAACTTACTAAAGCTAACATTACTGAAGCTGACGTCACTGGAGCTAATGTTACTGTAGCTAATGTCACTGAAGCTGACGTCACTGGAGCTAACGTCACTGTAGTTAATGTCACTGAAGCTAAACTTACTAAAGCTAACGTTACTGAAGCTGACGTCACTGGAGCTAATGTTACTGTAGCTAATGTCACTGAAGCTAACGTCACTGTAGCTAATGTCACTGAAGCTAAACTTACTAAAGCTAACGTTACTGAAGCTAACATTACTGAAGCT
>NW_025731257.1:0-8807 GCF_021292245.1 Micropterus dolomieu
GGGGGGGGGGGGGGGGGGGGGGCAGAAGAGACTAAAACACATGTTACAAAATACCAGACAAGAGTCTAACCCCAGACAATAACAGAAACCCATGTAAACAAAGAAACACCGACCAACTGTATCACAGGGATCATAACAGACTAAACCTAAACTAGAACACAGAGGCAGGGAGTAGAAAACAACATAACGTGGCAGGGCTGGACTGAAACTAGAATTAGGCAGAACACCACACAATTACAGAATAAGACTAACTAAGGCAAGCACAGATCAAAACCAAAAGACAGGCAGCAGTAAATAAACTAACGCTGGGCAGACTGAACACACGACAGGACTGAACATGAAAACACAACAGACCTTAATGACAGATACAGAACTGACAAATAAATGATGCTGGGGCTATTGGCCCCAAAAGAAGGAAAGAAGTTTGCCAGACGTATTGCCTAATTTGAAATATTCTGAAAATTGTGTTTTGTTATTGATTATGTCATTTAAGGCTGAACGTGCTTTTTGAAGTTCTTTAAAAATAGATTCAGATTGATTATCTGTGAATAGGAGATCTAATCTTTTTTGTGCGAAGCAGCTGCGGCTCAGGTGCTGGAGCGGGTTGCCCGTTAATCGGAAGGTCGGCGGTTTGATCCCCGGTTTCTCCTGGCTGCATGCCGGAGTGTCCTTGGGCAAGATACTGAACCCCAAATTGCCCCTGGCAGCTTTTCTGCCAGTGTATGAATGTGAGTGTTAGTTTCTGTTTGAGCACTTAGGCTCAGTGGGTGAATGCTAATGCAAGGTAGTGTAAAAGCGCTTTGAGTGGTCAAAAAGACTAGAAAGGCGCTATACAAATTTGCATATTTTCTTTTAGATATAATTCTATTTGTGTATCTTTTTTTTCCTTATTACTACGATATGCAATCATTTTTCCTCTCATTGCCACTTTAGCGGTTTCCCAAAGGATGTCTGCAGATATTCCAGGTAAATTATCAGACTCTATAAAGGATGACCATTCTTGCTTTAAATAATTAAGAAATGTGTCTTCTTTCAGTAATGAAGTGTTGAAGTGCCATCTTGGTGGAGGTGGAGATGGGATGTTTATTTGAAATGAAATGCTAACAGTGTATGGCGGATTTATTATTCTGGGTGTCAAGGAAATATTTGTAAGAAAATAATCAATGCATGAGTAAGTTTTATGGTAAGGGGAATAATAAGAATAGCCTTGTGTGTCCAGGTTATGTAGTCTCCAGATATCAATTATCAATCAGTCCATAATCTAACATATACTGCTTGATCGTGACAGAAGAGTTATGTGGTTTTTGTGTTGGTGGATGCAGTCTAATTGCATTGAAGTACTGTGTTGAAATCACCACCAATAATCATTTTATCTGTCCTGCCTGACAGCCTGGTATGAGTATGAAGAAGTGGATACCATATTGTGCCAGACAGATTTTACTTTAACAAGAGAGTATTAATATACTCTTGTCTGTATTGTTATTTATTCAAATTTATTGATCACTGGGCCAGACAGGGGCCAGACATGGGGATGGGGAATTGTTACGACCCTGGCTCAAGGGAGGTAACATAGAGGACTCACAACCGTCTATTACGATCAAAATAAGGTTTATTGCAAACAAAGTTAAACAGCCAGAGAACAATGGTGGCTGCTGCTCCCGGCTGCAGTGTGTGAGAGAGAGAGTGGGTGGAGCAATACAGGGGCTTTTAAAGGCTGGCCCTCAGACCCAGGGAACTGGGGAAATGATGGGGAGCAGCTTCCAGGATACCTGCAAAACAGGGCACAGAGTAACTTTGGACAAAGCACCTCCTCCCATGAGCAGGTTGCTCTAAAGCAACCACTCAGTTAAATGTCACACAGAATAACATTCACAAAACTAAACTGACTGCATACACGACCTAGACAGGGCATCTGCAACCACATTGTCCTTCCCACGGATGTGCTGGATGTTAAACCCTTGCAAATAAAACTCCATTGCATTAGCCAGGGGTTGGAGTTTTTCATCCTGCCCAGAAAAACAAGAGGGTTATGGTCTGTGCAGACCACTAGGGTCTGACAAGAAGAGGTACAGACTTCAAAATGAACCAGGTAAAGAATAAGGGCCAAGGCCTCTTTCTCTATAGTAGAATAATATTTCGGATGTACATCAAACTTTTTAGAAAAGTAGCATACAGGATGCTCAACTCCCTCTGAATCCTCTTGGAGTAAGACACCCCCAACACCAGCATCACTAGCATCAACAGCTAGTTTAAAGGGCCTATCAAAAATCAAGGGCCGCCGTAACTAACAGGTCTTTCAAGTTCTCGAATGCAGAGTGACACAAGCTGGACCAAACATACGGGACCTTTGGGCTGAGAAGGTTAGTCAAGGGAGCAGCAATAGTAAAGTTCTTGCAAAAGCTCCTATAATAGCCTGCCATCCCAAGAAAACGTTTCAGCTCACGTCAAGTTGTAGGGACACCAAAGTTCACAATGGCCTCTACTTTAGTGCCGATGGCACAGACTTTTCCACGTCCAACAACCTTGCCCATGTATGTTACTGTGGCTTGTCCAAATTCACATTTGGCAAGGTTCAAAGTCAAATTTGCAGCAACAAGCCTATGAAACACCTCTTTCAGCTAATCATCATCATCAAGATGAGCCTGACAATCTGCAACTCAACTCTCTTCAACACCGTATTTACCAGATGCTGAAATGTAGCTGGTGCATTCTGCATCCCAAAACCCATTACACAATACTGGCAAAAATCATTTGGTGTTACAAAAGCAGATATTTCACAGGCCCTCTGAGCGAGAGGGACCTGCCAGTAGCCCTTTAAGAGGTCCAACTTTGTAACAAATGCTGCGGATCCTACTCTGTCAATACAGTCATCTAATCGTGGAAGAGGGTAACAATCAGGCTTGGTGACAGAATTGACTTTGCTAAAGTCAGTGCAAAAACGAGGCGTATGATCTGAACTCCATGAACAAGCACTAGGTTCAGCAATCAGGCATGTGATTGGCAAAGGGCAAAAAAGCAGGAAAATATACTGAGACCCCCCCACAAACACACACACTGGCAGCGGCTTTATTATAACATGGATGGTAAAGCAGGACCCATGTGTTGCAGTGTGTTTCAAAGACAAGTGTCTAATCCACTGCTCCATCGCAACCTCTCTATAATAATAATTATTTTTATTATTTACCAAACTTCAACAGCTACATGTGCAACATGAAATAACTGAGTCTATAACTAAATACTATAACTACAACTACTACTTTCAAATTAGTTCAGTAGAAGTTAATTATTATTATTATTTTTAATGAATAAGGGACAGCAGCAAAGGTTGTTTTGTGTTTTGATAAACTGTAGGAAAAAGTTTGACATTTCAACTCTGGCAGCGGGCGACTGCGACAGTTTCACAGGATCGCGCCAGCTTCACAGAAGCCGTTGCCATAGTTACCTCGCGGAGCACTTGTTTGCTTTATATAAACCCTGTCAAAACCTTTAACATAAGGACAACTTAAATAGCAACCATTGCTTTTTGCTGGTTGCACAAAGTTTACAATGGACAACAATGTTCTGACTGTGACACAGTTATGGCAATAACATTACAGCTGTCGAACAGCTTTCTCCTGCCTTCCTTTAACAGCTGACTTGAACAGCAGAAGGTCCGGTGCCGCTGAGCTGCAGCGCGGTTAAGCATTCACATCAGGGTTACTTGGATTAGTAACAATATAACTGTTTTGGAAATATTAATCCGTTACATTACTCTTTACTGGGAAAAGTAATATTGCAGAATTACTGCCCAACACGTTACGTACCGCTGATGCGCGAGAGCGACTGTGGTTCACACTGCGCAGGTGTGGAATTGGCAGCTGAACGCAAACGAACATTCTTGTTGATACTTGGAAAGGAAGAAAATTTTACACGTCAGCCTATTTACATGTCCTCAAATCCTCTACATTTCACTCGGCCATCTCCTGTAACCCCCCCCACATCCCTGAGCAGTGCCATGCTGCAGCCTATAGTCTACTTCCCTACGTAACAGCTGATGCTTAACAGGGTTAACTCTGTAAGGAGGTTGCTTATTTGGACCAGCAACGTCTACATCAATGTCGTGATGAAGGATATTGGTACGTGTAGGTACATCAGAGAAAAGGCCAGGATGTTGATGAATTACTTCCATGATGTCAAAACAGTTTGGAGGATCCAGGTAAGAAAGACGGTCATCTAAACTGGCCAGGATTTTTGAGTTTGGCAGCCTACCTTCACACATTTCTGGATTAACAACAACAACAACATCAGTGTCCTTCTCAACTACATCGATTGGAATATTCAAAACAACAACGGCCTTCACATCTGAATGCACAGCCTGATTCCTCTCACAATAGGATTTTAACAGATTAACATGGCATAAATGTGTTTTACGCTTCCGATGTGGGGTCTTAACCAATTAATCACATTCACCAACCTGACGCTCAACCACATATGGTCCACTATATTGAGCCTGCAAAGCAGATCCCAGAAGGGGCAAAAGGACTAATACCTTATCACCTGGGTTAAACACTCGATGCTTTGCCTTTTTGTCATACCAACCCTTCATCCTCCCTTGAGCTTCCTTCAAATTTTGCTTGGCCAGTTCACATGCCTTGTTAAGCATAGAAGGAAAGTTACAAACAAAGTCTAAGATGTTAGTAGAAGAAGGCTGATTTTCCAACCACTTCTCCTTCAAAAGTTTCAGTGGACCCCCCACAGAATGGCCAGACACCAGTTCAGCTGGACTGAAACCAAGGGACTCTTGGGTCACTTCTCTAGCTGCAAAGAGGAGTAAAGGGGTTCCCTCATCCCAATCTCTTTCAAACTCTTTACAGTATGCTCACAACATTGACTTTAGAGTCTGGTGAAACCTCTCTAGGGCTCCCTGAGACTCTGGATGGTAGGCAGAAGAAATACAGTGCTGAATAGCTGAATAGTTACCTGATTTAGTGTGAGGGAGTGGACCAACACAGTCAATCAAAATTCGCTCAAAGGGCTCTCCAATAACTGGAATGGGATGTAAAGGCGCTGGTGGAATTCTCTGGTTAGGCTTACCAACAGTTTGACACACATGGCATGTTCTACAGTATTGTGCATCATCCAATTTTACTCCAGGCCTAAAAAATCGGGTGCTGAGGCCTAAAAAACGCCTCCGCACCCGATCTAAAGTCTTTTTGATGCACATATGACCCGCAAGACAATGATCCTGAGCCAACTGCAAGACACTAGAGCGATAAGCCTTAGGAACGACAACTTGAAACGCACTACTCCACTCGTCATGGCAAGACATCTTAGGAGAAGTCCACTTTCTCATTAGCAGTTCATCATTCACAAAGTGCCCACAAGAAACAGCAGTAACTGCATCTTCAGAAACAGCCTCTTCAAAGAGGGAAACGAAAGTTGTATCTTTTCCTTGTTCCACTTTTAGCTCTTCACGAGAGGGGAACACTATACCAAACCCTGATGTCTCAAAATTTACCATGAAGGTGTCAGTGCAATCTCTGAGTCAGAGTTTTTGGCTGGACCTTTTACGGGGTCAGAAAGTGCAGTGTCAGGGTTTTTGGCTTGGTTTTTCTTTGCCATAGCATGGGTAGCAACACAAACCGAGAATGTATCTGGAAATTGCTTTTCAAGTTTATGTGAACTTTTAGATGCTACCGAGAAGGGAACCACCTCAGGAGCAGCAAGCACTCTACCTCCAGCCAGGTCATTGCCTAGAATGAAAGACACACCATCAATAGGATTATGCATGGGTAAGGAAGGCCTTGAACAATAGCATTAGAGCCCAAGGCAGACTTGCCTTTAAACTGAAGAAAAACCTGGAGGATTAAAGACTGAAAAGCTCCAGAGTCTCTTTAGATCTTTATAGGTCGTTTAGTTGTATGATCAGAAGCAAGAGAGACAAAACCATCCATAAGGAAAGACGAACAGCCAACCAACTCTGACTTTTGATTGGATGCTCGCTGGTAACTGGAATTGCAGCCGTGTTCACAGTTTTTATTAAGGCTACAGGCTTGACAGATTTCTTGTTTCTTGTTCAAGACAGAACAGCCGGCAATAAGATGACCAGGTTTCTTGCAATAGAAACATGCCTTGTCTGAAGCAATGGCCGACTTTCTGGCAAAGGGGGCAGAAACTGTGGGACTGTGCTTCAAAGTGTGATCTCTATGAAACACAACTCCACCCTTTTGCTCACCATATCCTTTATCAAAATCAAGCTCGTGCATCGACATAAACTCATCTGTCAACACAGCAGCTTTACAGACAGTGGTCGCTTTTTGTTCATTTAGATATGTACAAACCACATCTGGCAAACAGTTTTTGAAGATCTTCCTTCGTTTCTACTTTCAGGGACTTACACCATTTACCAAAAAGGGTCTCCTTTTCTTTAGCAAACACAACATAAGTTTGTCAAGCTTACTGAGACTTCTAAAGTGTTGGCGGTAAGCCTCAGGAACTAGCTCATGCGCTCTTAATATGGCACCTTTATCGGTCTCATAGTCCTTGCTTTCCTCAAGGCTTAAAGCTGAGTAAGCTTCCCACCAAAACACTCAGCAAAAGTAATGTCCAGGCATGCTCAGGCCACTTTGAAATTGTAGCCACATGTTCAAAATGAGGAAAGTACTTTTTAACATCTTTCCCCCCCAAAGGGGGGAACCAATCAAATGTTTCTAACTGCATCAAACCCAACGGACTCAGCTTTAGGAGAGCTCACTAGAGAAGCATGCTTGAATTCCAGGTCTTTAAGGAAACGTTCATGTTCTAAATGCATTTTCTTCTCTTAGTTGTCTCTCCTTCTGCTTTGCAGTTCTTGTAGAGCCAACATCAACTCAAGAGCGGTCTGTGACATTTGAGCATTTGAGCTGCCAGTGGAGGCGCAGACTTGAGGATACCATGCTCTATTAGGATAGTCTTAATAGACTCCTTAATCTTATCTTTTAAACGTTTCACACTACTGGCAATCTGCGAGAGGTCCCGGGTTCAAATCCCAGACGTGACCCCAATATGTTACGACCCTGGCTCAAGGGAGGCAACATAGAGGAGTCACAACCGTCTAACGGTTTATTGCAAAGTTAAACAGACAGAGAACAATGGTGGCTGCTGCTGACAATGCTGTGGAGCAATACAGGGGCTTTTAAAGGCTGGCCCTCAAACCCAGGGAACTGGGGAAATGATGGGGAGCAGCTTCCAGGATACCTGCAAAACAGGGCACAGAGTAACTTTGGACATAACAGGAATAGAAACACCACATAAACAGACAGCACAGAGAAAGGGCACCTGCAAGAGAACGGGGAAACAGGAAAATAGCAGAAGGAAACACTAATTGCAGAAAGCAACAGTACCTGCAAGAGAACGGGAAAGGGGGCTTGGGGCGGAGGAAAACAAACAACAAACAAAAAAACAAAAAACAGCAAACACACAAAATAAAGAAATAAAAACAAAGATACAACCAGCCAAACAGCAGCAATAAACAGCTGACATAGGAAGACAATTGAGAGAGAAATGAAAATGAGAAAAAATAAAATAAATAAATATCAAGCGACATAAATAAACAACTCAGGACTGCCGTGGGAGCTGAAATAATAATTCATTTAAATAAGTAACTGAACCTTTGTTTGTGTGTGTGTTTATATGTCAGACTGTATGTGTCTGAGTGCATGTGGGTGAGTTTGTCTGGATGTGTATATGTTTGTGTACATAAGCCTGTTACAGAATGTAGTTCATAGTGAGAGTGGGATGCCACAACCGCGCCGCAAAGGCCGCAAAGACACCAGCCATCCAAATGCAATGGCGGTTTGGTTGCCACCGCCGCAGAACGGGCAACCGGACCACCAAAATGCTACACGATCATCAACATCAGCGCACAAGTGACGACCCCACCCGCACACCGCACGAGCGCAGAGACACCCAACGAGGCCGAGCAAATGAGAGAGAGCAAGCACCAGAACACAACGGTGAAAGCCAGCAGAGAAAAACACCAGCAGCAAGTCCCAGCCTGGCAGCAAATGAGCCGCCCTGGCCAATAAAAGTTTGCCGACCCCCCCAGCCGCCGGAAAAGGGTCACCAGCGCTAGCCCAACATCTCCCGTGCACAGCATGTCCTCCAGCTGCCATGCAACGCCAGCCAAACCAGCAACGAGGCAAAATCAACTAGCCCAGCCACATGTCACCGCTAACCCACCCACCCGTCAAGGGCCGAGAACCCCGGGCACACGCTCAGAACAAACCCTGCGCATCCGGATAACCAACTACCTCAGTCTCCAGAAGAGTAAGATAAAGTGCGTGGAGGGTAGTTGTGACACAGGCACCCCATGACTTTCAGGTAGTGGAACCTCCCAACATGCCCTTCCCACCCCCCAAGCCCTCTGTGTCTGTAGTAGTTAGGGCCCGAGCACGACCGTGCGAGGTCCCTATTGAATCTGCTCGGATTATATTTTTTTTTTTTTTTTTTTTTTTTTTTTTTTTTTTTTTTTTTTTTCTGCAAAGTAGGCCCAAATGACATGGCCTAAACATACTCGAAAACTCACCAAAATTTGCAAACATGTCAGAACCGGTGAAAAATTTCGTATTCTACAAGTTTCGCACATGGGCGTGGCAAAATGACTCGCTAGCGCCACCTTGAAAATTGGAAATGATTAGCCCCTCGTTCACGTTCAACCTACATGTACGAAATTTTCTGGGGACATGTATCGTATCAAGACGCACAAAAAAGCCTCAAGAACCCATAGCCTAAAGTCAACAGGAAGTCGGCCATTTTGAATTTTATGGCCATTTTTGGATGATTTACAC
>NW_025731258.1:0-10461 GCF_021292245.1 Micropterus dolomieu
AACACACACACACACACACACATTCAATTTACATGCTGATGAAACAGTTTCTGGTTTCTGTATAATAACTCAAGATGTTTTCATGATGGGTGGAAACCAAAAAAGCAAGAAGATTGGACAGATCTGACATTAAGAGTCTTATCACAAAGATTACAAATTGTAAGGTTCATTAAGCGTGCATGCTTACTTGTCTCTATCAATGCACTCCACCACTTTTCCAAAGGCTCCTACTCCTAGTGTAAATACCACCTCATCTGCAGAGGACAGAAACATTTGGGTTAGCCATGTAATCAACAATGACTTAAAAGGCAAACCTAATGGTCAGTGCAAAAAAATAAAGAGGTTATTTCACCCACCACAAAAGGATTTTATGTAGGAGGAGGAAAAAAACAGGAAGTATTTGAAAATACTGTGTGCTTCACCAAGTATATTTATCAAGTGATTGTGGTCAGTAAGTTACTTTCATTTCACTATTTTTTTTACAGGCATTTACAGGCAGAAGACTGTAAAATGCTTCCAAATGAATGCAGTTTAATAAAAAAGCTGTATAACATTTTTGAAGCTTTTTTTTTATATTTTTCATGTTGCAATTCTGTGAATTAAGAGCTAATCCTGTTTGTGGAGGATGTTCAGACACTTTCTGTCAACAACACCTAATCTGCTATTCAGAGTTAAAGCTGTTCAAGACAGACGAGGTAAACAAAGGATCGTCTCTTATTTTCCTAAATGTTTCTTGCAGTTGAACTACACTGTGTATATACAGAATCACAACATGTACACTCTAATGACATGATACAAGAGGCATTCAGTCAAACCCAAGCTAGATGTGATCACACCACTAGCAGCCTCATTGGTACTGATCGAACAGGAGCTACCTGACAGTTTGCATGAGAACTAATTTACTTTTACAGAAGTATGACGTAAGTACAGTTCTGTGTGTGAAAGCAGAGTCACCTCCAGGCAGATGACATGGTGACCAGAAATTATTTCTGGAGTTGCTGGTGGAGTGAGAGCACAGTTCATCTTACCATGATTCAAACTCAAAACATCCAAGCTATGACAAGGATAGAAAAGACACTAAAGACAAAAGGTAGGTGTTGAGTACATCTATTTTTCAACACGAGGCCGATGTGATAGACCAGGTGGCCGTCTTCATCATCCTCACAGCTCTTCCCCTTTTGACTCTTCTGCACTCCATCATCATCAGCGTTGACAGCTTTGTCACCAAGAAAAGCAGATTCGAGCTGGAGCGAGTTGTCATCAGGCTGCGTTGAGTGTTGCACACAAGACGTATGGACAAGAGAAAGGGTGACATTTTGAAACATGTCAGTTTGGTTATGACTTAAAAAGGACTTAATTTCAAAAGGGACAGTTGGAACTTAACACCACACAGATGATTGTAAACCAAGAAGAGCAAGAAAAGCCCAGTTCTGTCAGGTATTAAAATTAAACCTTACAAGTGTCAAGTGTAACAACCCAATTTCTCAGATAAAATCATAACAGGTGGCACATTTAAAAATAATACATATGTCCCTATATAGGGGACAGCGGGATGATTTGAGCCTGTGGGGAAGTTGAGCCAACCCGTGTTTCTCGGCAACCACAGACAAAATTGGTCATGTGACGACACATTATTGAAGAGTCATCCACTTTACTCTATGAAGAAGAAAGGCCCCTGGAATAAGTGTTTTAAGATTTAAAAAAAACAATGTTTTTTTGCCTTTCAAAGTGATTTTTTTTATGTTCAAGGAGTCCTGATTCTTGTGTCTGAACAATTACAGACAGGTTTGAGAAAATCTTATGCATGTGTGAGTGCTTTAGGAAGTTACAATATGAGGTTATACAATTTTGTTAAAATGGCAGGGATTGGGTAATTTGGACCAAAGACCTGGGGGAAGCTGAGCCAGATATTTGACTGTAATTTTACTTTACATTCTTATTCATCACCGAAATGATGTGAAATTATGCATTTTAGACCAGAAACCATCAAGTCATGCTTCTATAAATGGAACACAGACAGGCTTCAACTCCTATTGTGGGTTTGGACAGAGTAGTGGGAGAGGTACAAAAATGGGAAGTCCATTCATCAGGTGGCACGAGACATGACGATCAACAGGATGACTTTAAAGCGATACATTGATTTGAAACAACTAGGAGCCACAGCTCCAATGTTTTACTAACTAAGTGCAATTGAATGTTGGGACCTGGCGTTTGAGTTTGCACGATGAAATGACATTGATGTCCCGGACCCCCATGTGGCTCAACTTAATCTCTCTCAACTTTTTTTTGGAAAGCCATATATTGAAAACTGTTTATTTTAGATCCAGATTGATTATTCCCAGGGATGCACCACATTCTAAAATATATGTTCATATTTTAGTTGGAGACATTACTATCATGTCCTCACTTTAAAGACACCAAGTAAAAACTACTGAAGGATCCCTTTGAAAATTCTGACCATGCAGGCTCGCAATCAGAGAGAATCTGAGAGAAGGAGGACAATGAACTGGACGAAGAGAATCGTACCGATTTGCCACTTTCTGTCGAGGTGCAGAGTGTGCGCTGGTTGAAGTTTCCTGTCTTTCTGTCAGCGTGGACGTCTGTTTTGGGGTCATCAACGTCTATCAGCAGAAAAGACGGAGAGGTGATTCCCTGCTGCGTAAATACTATAAACACTCTCATCAGAAGCGACAAGTACCAGCATCACAAGTGTATGAAGGCTGGCCTGATTGAGATTCAGACACACGCTAGTAAAACCAAACAATGAAAACCTCTATAGTATACTTTCAGGTAGTATTATATACTTATTTGTTGAGATCTTATGTTGTTTATTTGAGTAAACAGAAAAGCTAAAGTCTATTTTTCTTGTATTATAATTGTAATTCCCAAAAGTCCTTTTAACTGTCACTGTCGATGAATAATAAGGAGCAGTTATTGGGTATCAGCACAGAAACATTGGATTGTGTCGCCTAGTGCTGCTCTTGGTGGGAACTGTTGGGCTTCTGTAAATAGCATCATAGAGTACGGTCTAGACCTGCTCTTTTATGAAAAGCGCTGTGAGATAACTGTTGGTGTGATTTGGCGCTATATAAATAAAATTGAATTGAATTGAATAGGGAAAAATGAATGTCCTTCATTTCTGGAAGGAAACCAATACTCTTTTCCTCTCAAGTGTCTTTGACGTTCCTACATAGCAGACACTAGACATGAATATAAGTTAAATGACCAAATCATAGGTGGAAATAAGGTTACCTCTCCAAGAACCACAGTTGTTGTCCTCCCTGCCCATTGTGCTGCTGCACACACAGGACACTGTGACCCAACTTTGCCCTCTCTGCTCCAGACTCTGGAGGTCTGGTGATTACTGGACAGATAAGAAGAAGAAACAAACAGGCAGATGAGGCTCCACGTTAAAGTCTGTAGCCACACTTGCAGCCCTCTAAAGCTGGTCAGTAACAAAATTGCTGGACAGATTAAACTTTACTAAAGTTTTAAACCTTACAACTACTGGAGCAAAACAATTTAATGTTGGCCAGGTAACATTAGCATGTAACAGTTAGAGAGTAATTCTAGTTTGAATTGAATTGAATTGAATTAGGTTCAGTGCGCTAGCTGAACTGGTGCATACAGTACATTAGGTGGGCTTTGTATAATATAGTATTATGTTTATAAACATTTGTTAGCATTGAAATTAGTCTGTGTGTGTGTGTGTGTGTGTGTATGTACACTGAACAAAATTATAAACGCAACACTTTTGTTTTTGCCCCTTGAGCTGAACTCAAAGATCTAAGACTTTCTCTAGGTACACAAAAGGCCTGTTTCTCTCAAATATTGTTCACAAATCTGTCAAAATCTGTGTTAGTGAGCACTTCTCCTTTGCAGAGATAATCCATCCACCTCACAGGTGTGACAAATCAAGATGCTGATCAGACAGCATTTTTTAAGAAGCTGTGTAGTAAGATGTTGGTGGGTATGTGGCTCAACATTTTAGCTGGCTGCTTTGTGGTGGCAATGGCGCAGTCAATAAGACACATGACTTTGGTGTGGGAGACCTGGGTTTGATTACCACTGTGACAATGTGTCCCTGAGCAAGACCCTCAACCCCTAGTTGCTCCAGAGGCGTGCGACCTCTAACATAAATAGTAATTGTAAGTCGCATCAGTTAAATGTGTCTGATTCCCTACATGTAGGATGGATAATGTAAATCACCATGCTAAAAAATGTTTAGACATTGTCCATTCATATAGCATTAGAATTAGTTACAGATGTGCATAGCATGTTATTATCATATAATGTACGCTGATGTGTTTATATCTTACCTTATATAGAGATTTCTAACAACAGAAATCCTCTGAGCACCCTAAACATTTGCATGTTAAGTCTAGTGCGAGAATGCAACCTGTACTGGAATTTATTCTGTTTTTTTGTTTGTTTGTTTGTTTTTTGCTGTATCTTTGTGAACATTTTGATACTCAAAAAAAAAATCAGCAAGTATCTGGGATTCATCCTGTGGGGACCAATATGTCTGTACCAAATGGCATGGAAAAGGATCCAAATAATTATTGAGATACTTTATTCTGGATCAAATTAAAATCGACAGACTCAACGACTGACCTTCATTGCCGAGCCTAGCCAACAGGACAAATAAATGGATTCCATAAATATCTTAACATACAACTCGATTAACATCATGTTGTAAAGTGTTTTTTTTAAGGGGAGCATTATAACATGCAAGATATGTTTCTGTACCTGAATGAAGAACTTTGTTCCTAAAAGAAAATGTCAAAAACTCTTCAACGTCTTCCTCTGGTACTTCCTCTGCTGTTCTGCCACACTTTGTAAAGGAAAAAATGTTTAATTTGGAAAAAATAATTTCAACTGAAATATCACATTTGAATGTAGAGAGAGGTGCGACGACTTCACGTCTCTTCCTCCGTGCTCTCCCTGGTATTTACACCTTTCTTCTTCCACTCGACGAGTGCAAAGTGTTCTGTGTCTCCTCAACCCCTGATCCCTCCTTCTCTGTTTTCAAAGCTATACATAGTGTTACATCCCTCCAACCCACAAACACATTGGTGTCTCTATCTCCAGGGCTTTCCCTGGCCTTTAGGAAAAGGCTTAGTTACAACCCCCTAGCCAGCAGGGCAGCTTCCAGGAGAGCAAGAGGATAACATGAAACTATAATGGTCCCTGTGGGGAAATTAAGTTTTTAGAGCAGTCATCCGATATGGCAAAGTGAAATAGAATAGAAACCAGAATAGTGTAATTAATATAGTACCTAGAAATACATGATGAAGTTTGAAAGAGATATTTTTAAGTAAGCAAGGGGTGTTTTGCTTTATTGGTTGAGTTCATTTGATTCTGACTTTTTTATGTGATTTGATGAATTGAAGTTAGATAAAAATAAATTATAACTCTTCCACCAAGTGAGAGTATTAAGAATTGAAGAATTTAGAAAGAATTGTGGCGATCAGACTACTGATTCTTTCTGAAGACACACAACTTTAAAAAAAAGTTCACAGATATGTTTCATTTTTAAAAGGTAAAAAGTAATTGTTTTATTCAGATGGGTACTGTAGTTTTTAGCAGAGATTTCTCAAACAGGAGTGAATAGTGTGTATTTAGGGGACTATTTTCAGCATTTAATGATTTATTTTTTGGGTCAGCAGGACAGCATAAATGAGATTTGCTCAAAATAAACTAGTATGACCAAGTCTATGTCCTTGAAAGATCAAGTCACACAGTGCAACAGACAATAAGAAAAATATACATGATCATCAGCCTTATCGTATAAATTGTGTATTTTACCTAAATCAGATTTTCCATCAGTGATTGACAGTCTGGGGAAGCTAATCTGATGGCATACAGATTCATCACATTCATTGGACAACGGGTAATACACACGTCACTGCTTCTACTGTATCTTAATGCAATGAAAACGTCTCCCTGTCCCTCTTCCACAAATGCCATTCACAGTGGGGGGTTTCTCGCATATTTCTTATTCATCTTTTCATCACCTCCTCCTCCACTCCTGCAGGATGTATATGCTATAGCTGTCTTCTTACCTTTTGCAACACAGTGCATAAATTCCCAGATTTGAATATTCCCAGTTGTCCACTCTTTTCCAATTAGGAGAAAGTAGAGAGTTAGCAAGACTTTTCCTTTCATCCATGAATATTTTAAAATCCAATCTGTCCCCCAGACAACTGCACAATTTTAACGTTTCTTTTGTACCCTGTGTTTTAATGAATACTGAAATATTTACATGTGTTGGTTGACCTATGAGATGCCAAGGGGCTTTGCTTTTTATAGCCAACAATGTGAAGGAGTGTTAGTCGTCGAGCAGGGCTCCCCTCCTCCCTCTCTCAGGAATGGGTCTGTCTCTCCAAGCTTCCCGACTCAGCTGTCGCCGATCGAGTGTAAATCAGCACTGAGGACGACTCACTCTTGCTGACAACCTGCAGGACCGTTGTCACTCACTTAAGATCCTCCAACACTCACCACTCACCAACCACTGCCAAGAATGTAGAAACAGCGTGATAGGCAGAGCAAGGGTTAGGAGCCCCGTTCAAACTGCAGCCACCAAGTCTCAATGTTTTCAGAATATGCCAGTTTAGATGGATGCTTAAAAACTGGAATGGTACATGGAGCTCTTGGGAAATTGCTTGTGTTGAATCTCTCAGGGATTAACGCTTGTCCCTGTGATGTTTTTGTTTTATAGAGTGGAAAAGGAGGAAGAGCAAGAAAGTAATTGTGGAAGTACACCATATGGGCACAAGTACTGGGATGCCTACACATTACTTTTATGACATCCCATTCTAAATCCATGCACATTAATATGGAGTTGGTCCCTCCTTTACCACTATTACAGCCTCCACTGTTCAAGGAAGGCTTTCTACAAGATTTTGTAGTTTCTCTGTGGGAATTTTCTAGTTTAATTCATCCCAAAGGTGTACAGGCCAGTCAAGTTCTTCCACACCGCACTGGGAAAACCATTTCTTTATGGAGCTGGCTTTGTGCACGGGGGAATTGTCATGTTGAAACAAGAAAAAGGCCAAACCCAAAGTGTTGGAAGAACTATTGTCAAAAATTGTCTGCTGTAGTATTAAGATTTCCCTCAACAAAGACCAAACCATGAAAAAACAGCTCCTCCCAAAAGTATTGGGACAGGGGAGTCCCAGTACTTTTGTCTATATAGTGCATGTTTAGCCATGCTAGCAGCATAGCTATAAGGATGTGTGATGTTGGTGTATTGGTTGGTAGGTCCACTACTTTGGTCCAGACTGAAATATCTAAACAACAAAAGGCTGGATGGATTTCTGTAACATTCTGTGCAGGCATTCATGTTTCCCGGAGGATGAGTCTTAATGACGTTGCTGATGACTTTTCATTTTTCACACTGAGCTGCATTTGTGTGCTATATATATTATTATTATTACCAGCAGATCAAACTTTTTACTCATCCAGTCAAATACCTCAATATCTGCTAGATAGATTGGCACAGAATTTTGAATCATCCGTGACTCCCACAAGAGTGTTTCCAAATGACTTTTTCATCTCGCACCATCTTGAGGTTGACATTTGTGGTTTTGGGCGAAATGTCCAGGAAAGTATTGGATATTTGCCATGAACTTTTAATACACGCATTGACATTCCCCTCAAGTTGAATTGTAATAACTTTGATGATCCGTTTCTCATCCAGTGCCATTATCATGTCAAAACTATAATTTGTATGTTATATATATTATAATGACCAAGTACTATAGTTTAGTACAAGACACTAAACTAAGATGGTGAGTAAACCTGCCAAACATTAGCATGCTAATATTGTCATTTTAAACACGTTAGCATGCTGATGTCAGCATTCAGCTCAAAGCGTCTCTGTGCTAAAGTAGGCTACAGCCTCACAAAGCCGCTAGCATGGCTGTTTTGTTTCCTTCATGAAAAACAGGACTGTTGGCAGGTATGATCAACACAGGAACATGGCAGGCTGGACCACTGTCAGATTTAGTTATTAAACGTCTGAACTTCATCACTGGGAAAACATTGTGGGGGGTGTTAAATGCCACTGCAGTGGAGAAAATGCCATGAAGAGCCATGTAATCAGCACTCTCATTAATTCTAAATTGCAATCATAATAAAACTAAATTAATTGATTTGAATATCTTTGATTCATGATTGACTTCTCTCCTGATGTTTCACAGTGTTGAAACTTTTCCTCCTCCTTCTTCTGTTTTTGTTTCTTCTTTTTTTCCTGTATCTATTGCATCAAGTTTATATGCTACATGGTTCCCCTGACCTGCAGTATTTAAACCAGGCTGCTGGTTCCTCACAGTCCATCTGATATGGCTTAAAATACACTTGGATGAAATCTAGTCTGAGCTCTGCAAACTGACCAGCCGCGCAGATCTAACAATGTGCACTATACTCACTAACCACACACCATGAGTGCTGCACTAATTCATGGAGAATACTAAGAATACTGAGACACAAAAACAGATTTGGTTTATTTACACCCTGAGTGAAAGCAGCTTTACTGCAGCCATCAGTAAACCATTAATAAAATACCAAGGCCAAAGAAAATAAGTCTCTCTGATTGGCTGGCAGGTGTCCATTAACTCTCACTGGTATAATACCATACCATGTTTTATACTACTAACCTAGCAAACTTTTATATAATTTGGAAACAGAATTTTTCCGATGACTCTAATACAGCTAATGCAGTGTCTTGCGAGGCCCTGTTGTCCTGTCCCACGTGAGTCAGCACCTTTCATATACAGTTTATGGATATGAACTTTCTCCGTGTTATTGGTATAAGGGTTAGATTTGATTAGTTTGGATTTCACTGGAGTTGGTGCTTCACTGCTGTCTTTTCCACATTAACCAAAAATTTAATTCAGGGGAGGTAGAAGAAATAATGAAAAATTGTCAGCTTAAGGTTTTAATTTGCTCAAACGTCAGTTTCTTTCAACTTAACTTTAAAAATCTCTCTTCCAGCTTGCAGCTTGCTTACCTGTCTTTGTTATTGGAGCTGTGATGTCTCCCGCTTCTCCTCTTCTCTGGCTCTCTGCTGTTCTCTCCTCTTCTTCAGCTTCCTGCTACCAGTCTCTCCCAGTGGGAACACAAACACTTGTTGCCACGCTGCATAGCTGCCCAACAAGGACGGACAGAAATTGCATCGGAGGTGCTATAAAACATTATGTCCCTCAGAAAACCAAGACGTGAACATTCCTGCGTACTTCTAGGCAGTAAAATCCTCAGCCAGCTGCAGTGAAAATGGACACGGAGAGCTGCTCCTGCTTCGACCCTTGGGCTGACCCAGAAGGGGCTCTTCTTTCATCCCGCAGTAGAAAACATAGTGTACTGTGTCTGATCTGGAACTGTTGAAGAAGGATGATTCAGGAGATTGTACTCTATGAATGACACTTGACACCTAACACACCTTCAACCCAAATTTAAGACTAGATTATTGCACATAGTATGTAAACAGCCCCATCACGGTTCACACAAAACCTGTACACACCTGTAGGTCCACACAGTGGCATGTTGTTTTGTATTCACTCTTTAGATTCAACATACAATGTGGCATAATGTCAGAGGCTTTCTTGTCTGAGTTTATGCTGAACCCTACATTTATTCTACAACAATTTTATTTTCAAGCCGTGGAGAGTTGGAGGGGGGGGGGGGTCAGAAACATAGAAGCATTTACACTTATTAGCTTATTTGATTAGCTGAGAAAACTAAACTACACCGGCTATGTTTAATTGCAATGATGGAATATGTTTGGAGTAGACAGGTGAAAGAGAAAAGAGGGGGCATGCAACAAAGGACCCCAACCAGAATCAACCCGGGGGACAGTGTGATTACATGTTATGCAGGTAAGACTACTAATCTACAGGGACAACCCCCCCAAAAAACAACAGTATGCTTTAAAGGTTTTCAGGACTTCTATGTGTAAAATATGACCTATAACAGGCTTCCAAGACATCTGTAGAATGAATTCATTGTTGATTTTGGTCCCTCCATGCAAACTGTTTTTATTGGAGTGATTAAAAAAATGTATCAGCTATAATTGATATGTTCATGATAACAATGTGACAAAAGGGTCACCGACAGAGAATTATCAAATGATTCTGCACCTCCACACTGCTTCACAGAGCTGTATAGCCATCCATCCATCCTCAACCGCTTATCCTGCGTACAGGGTCGCAGGGGGCTGGAGCCAATCCCAGCTGACATCGGGCGAAAGGCAGGGTACATCGCAGGGCCACACATAGACAGACAACGACTCACACCTAAGGACTCCAATTTTGGAGACACCAGTTAACCGAGCCTGCATGTCTTTGGATGGTGGGAGGAAGCCAGAACCCACGCGGACACGGGGAGAACATGCAAACTCCACACAGAAAGGCCGGGGCAACCGGGGTTTGAACCCACGACCTTCTTGCTGTGAGGCGACAG
>NW_025731259.1:0-7331 GCF_021292245.1 Micropterus dolomieu
TTTCCGATTCTCTTGTAGCCCATCCCAGCCTTGTGCAGATCAACAATCTTGTCCCTGATGTCCGTAGAAAGCTCTTTGGTCTTGCCCATGGTGGTGATGTTGGATGCTGGGTGTTTGGGTGTTGACAGGTGTCTTTTATACAGGTAACGAGGTGAGGCAGGTGTATTTGATGTAGATAATTTGTTGGGATTGGGGCTGTGTCTTAAAGAAAGACTAACTGGCTTGTAGGAGCCAGAATACTTGCTGTTTGGTAGGGGGTCATATACTTGTTTTTCCTCATCAGATGGTTATCAATTTTTATAAATTCATATGATGTGATTTTCTGGAATTTTCTTTGGGATTCTGTCTTTCACTGTTAGAATGTACATATGATTAAAATTGTAGATTGTTGCATTCTTTGTAAGTGGGCAAACCTGCAAAATCAGCAAGGGGTCAAATACTTATTTCCCCCACTGTATTACTTTTCCCTTGTGTTGCGTCAGCTGGGTGGAGATTATTCGCGTAGGTGATATTATCTTTTTTTTTTCACTGCATGAGAAAATTGATGTGTGGCGTAAAAAGTGAAATTACTTGAGTCTTGTGGCACATCTTGTCACACCCCTAGTAAATAAACAATAAGTAATAATAATAACTATAACTAACTACCAGTATGTTAGAATAAAATGATGTAGTAATAGGATACAGCTCAACATACACCTTTGTCAAATTTAGTCAATATCTAAGATGATATTTTTGCCAAAGAAAAATAAATCTGTTTATGATCTGTGATGCTATGGTAAAAGTTTAGTTAGGTTTAGGGAGACAGCTTGGTTTGGGTTAAAATACTTCTTAATTTAGGTTAGGGTGCCTTTATTGTCATGGTTACAATAATAACCACGTGATTAAGTTTATGGAATGATCGTGGTCAGAGTATGTTAAATCAATTGGACATTATCAAGAGGTCTTTACAGTGGAATGATGAAAATAACTCTTTGCTCCAGTCAGTCCAGACCAGGCAGAGCTGTGCCTCAGTGTGTGGAACTAATCTCAGTAGTACAGACTGTGCGTGTGTGCATCAATCTATCCAAGAAGAAAACATAGCCAGAGGGCAGTGGAAGAACTGAGGCTGAACAACTTGTCAGTACAAACGTTGTTATGCAGTCAAACACACTCCCTGCAGGAGATAATGAAGCCAGTCCCATCCAAAGCTCCTGCCTTCCCTCGGCCTGTTTATCTGCCTCCCTCCCTCCTCTGGGACCGAGGCATTCAAACTGATCCCAGAGATATGCTGAGAAGCAGACTCGTTCTAAATTCATCGGCAGGCTCATTGATTTAGGTGTCACAAGGGCACAGCCATCTCTGCTTCTGTGTTTTTGTTGTTTTGATTGTTTGTGTGTGTGTGTGTGTGTGTGTGTGTGTGTGTGTGTGTGTGTGTGTGTGTGTGTTTGTGTGTGTGTGTGTTTTCTTAGGGTGTTAAGACTGAAAACAAATTAGATGACCAAGCCCAGTGTGACAGAATTCTTTGTCAGTCGTTTTTTAGATACATCTACAGATGGTAACAGGGTAGAATTATATCTAAACATCTAGGTGGGGGACTTTTACAAAGTATAGATTGTTGTTAGACCATCCAACCCCGCCAAAGATAATGTGAGATTTATTTATTTGGAACACAGCTGTAGTTACAAATGGACAGCCTTAAATCAGCAATTAAAAAGCAGATTGGTGTAGCTCTGTTTTCACCCAAAGACCCAAAGAATCCAGACACAGGAATGCACTGCTGCATGTGGTGTATAAGGGCCAACAGAAACACTGTTGGGAGCCCAGCAGAGGTTATGTGCTTATCAGCTACTTAACAGGCCAACACTTGAAAAGCCATAAGAACATTTCCTTTTTACTTTCCCAAATGCTTCCTCTAAACACAAAGTGCAGCTGTGGCTGATGGTCATTAGTTCTGCAGGTATTTGGTCAGAAACCGAAGTGTTAGACATGTTGACCCGATGATGCGCTAGATTAAAAGTCAGAGACCAAAGTTCATACAGTTCATTCTGAGAGGGGAACAAAGGTCTGAACCACATTTTGTGCCATTCTATCCAGTAGATATTGAGATATTTCACTGGATGAGGGAAAACTTTGACCTGCTAGTAGTGCTAGAAGAAAAGTCAATGGGTTAACTAAAAATCATTAGGAATCATCATCTGATTTTGGATATCTGTACCAGTTTCCATGACAAAATAGAGTTGTTAAGATATTTCAGTCTGGACCAAAGAGGTGGACAGACAGACAGACAGATGATGCCATACATAGTCAAACAACTATTAAAACAATTCCAGGGAAAACCAGTCAGTTAAATACTGTATTGTAGAGTACAATTATTTTGTTGTACGTTATATTTATCTGAAACTTTCGTCCAACTATACTGATATGCTTCAAGAGTTACATTTACAAACAATAAGAGAGAGAGAAAAGGTTTATCTTTTATGGGCCCACATGCAGTTTGAACAGGGGTGTTGGAGCCATTCTTTGTACTGGTATGGGGTGGTGCTGTGTACTGCCAAAAATCTACTTAAGACATGGGATAATTAGTTCAAGTGTGCTGCACAGTGATGTACATGGTTTTTGACCGTGAGGCATGATGGGTAATCATGGAGACTGACTTAGGTTTTAGTTGTTTATTTTTTTTATGAGAATAAATGGATTGACATATCTGAAGTTCAAACTTTTGAAAGTTTATTATTTTACCTTATTTTATTATTTTAAGTCACAAGGAAACAGCTCACCAGCAACACGTTTGCTGAACAACCAAACGGTGTGCCAGCAAGGGGTATTTTCAGTCTGATAGGTAGGCAAGTACCAGAGTCTTGAATGGGATTCAAGCGGTCACTGGTAGCCAGTGCAAGGGAACACAGGAGCAGTGTAGTGTGGAATAACTGGGGTAGGTTGAAGACTGGCCGGGCTGCTACAGTCTGGATGAGTTGCAAAGGTTGGATGGCAGTTGCAGGCACACCTGCCAGGAGCGAGTTGCAGAACAAAGCTGGTCATCCAGTGTCACATCCAGGTTCCTTGCAGTCTGAGACGGGGACACCACAGAGCTATCTCTGTGTATGTGAGTATGGTATCGGTGTGATGTTTCCTATCTTTGTTCTAAGCAGTCACATAATGCTTGTGTGCCTATTTGTCTAAAGATAGACCACACTGTCCACCTTGACCTTGCTCTCATACAGAGCAACGACTGCACACATGCAAACACACTACACATATCTACAGTATGCAACGTACATTCCAGATTCCTTTTATTTACATTCATTAATGTATCTTCATACATAAAAAAATGAAATACTGTTCCCCTAAAGTGCCAGTGATGAGTACAATAAGATGTCTATAAAAAACTATTTTAAAACAATATCAATAAAAAAACAGTAACAATTGTAAAAACAGTAACAAATATGTTACAAAACACATACCGCGTGCTCCATGTCACATGTAGCAGCTCATCAGTCTGATGTATTAAAGTGCAGGTAAAGTGTTTAATTTTCAGATGCCAGTGCTGAAAATATGTATGTTGAAGAGTTGTGCTGTGTGCTGGTATATTTTGAGCATGTTAGTGGGAAAGGGCACAGTCTATGATTCTGACAACTCTCCACCAAGAATGGCAGAAGGGCAACAATGATCCTGCTGGTAGTTCTCACAATCTGATCAAGCAGGTGATGATCAGACACCCTGCTGTTGCCAAACCAGGAAGTGAGGCTGCAGTTAATGGTGCCCCGGTAGAAGGTAGTGAGGTGTATAGTAGGGAGGCCTGCCCGCCTGAGTCTGAGGAGTGGGTGGAGTAGCTGTTGGGCTTTCTTCACAATTGAGGTGGAGAAATGTAAATGCTCCGTCTTTGTATAACACCACTCAAAGCAGTTGTACACTACATCACATTCACACAAAGGTTTAGGATCTTGCCCAAGGACATTTTGATACGCAGCCTGGAGAAGCCGGGGATTGAACTGCCGATCTTTCGATTAACAGGCAACTCGCTCTACCTCCTGAGCCACAGATCATCTGGTAGGTGCACGGCGAGGAACTTCACATTACTGACTTTCTCCACAGCAGAGCCACCCATGGCCAGCAGTGTGTGATGGAAATGCTTGGTGTCAATTATGAAGTCCATCACCATCTCCTTTGGTTTGTTAACATTCAGGGAGAGGTTGTGGAGCTTGCACCAAGCAGATAGTTGCTCCACCTCCTTCCTGTAGGGGTCCTGAGGACCCAGTTGCAGGTGCCACCCCTAGAAATCCCAGCTTTTCCACCAGCTGTTGTGGAATTACGGTGTTGAACACTGAGCTGACGTTGATGAGGAGGAGCCTTGCATGGGTGTCCTTGCTCTCCAGATGTGACAGGGTAAGATGCAGTGTGGTGGAAATTGCATCTTTTGTGGACCGGTTGGCTCTGTATGCAAACTGTAGAGGATCTAGGTTTGCCGGGAAGAGGGCATTGATGTGCTTCATGACCAATCGCTCGAAGCATTTTGTCATTATAGGTGTAAGAGCCACAGGGCGATAGTTGTTCATATTAAGCTGGTTTCGACTTGTTAGGCACCAGATAATGATGGCACTGTTGAGGCAAGTAGGCACAACTGCTTGACTGAGTGAGATGTTAAAGATGTCTGTGAAAACATCTTTCAGTTGTTCTGAACAGTCTTTCACAACTTGACCAGAGACCAGCTTTGCGTGGATTGACGCTGGCAAACACCTTTTCTACTGCGGCTATTCACAGCTGAAGTATCTCGTCACTAGCTGGTAGAGGAGGCAATTGTGCCTGGATGCTGTTGGTTGCCTCAAAATGTGCATAGAAGTCCTTTAGTTTGTCTGGCAGGGAGGGGTCTATATGGCCTGCATGCAGGGTGGAGGGCTTGTAGTCATTCAGCTTTAGTGAACACACACATTACTAGTCAGCCAGGGTTTCTGATTGCCATGGTGTTTGACAGTTTTAACAACTGTCATCTATGCACTTGTTGACATAGCCAATTACGGTGTCAGTATATTCCTGCAAGTCAGTGATGTTGTCGTGTGTGGCCGCAACTTTAAAGATATTCCACTGTGTGTTCTATAAACAGTGTTTTACAACATCTTGCATGATGTTTTAAAATACATCCATAGCCTCCTTCACATTAACACTCAGTGGTACATAAACATCTAGAATGATGATTGGTGTAATTACCTGCGACAAGTAGAAAGGTCTATGTTGCTTATACATTCAGGGACACACTTTATTTCATGTAATAAGTCGTTTCTGGTATCAAATTAGACCAAAACTAGAAATGTTCTTTATTAGACAGTGAGCAAACATAGTTATATGAGAAAACTGTACCGTTAACTAAAGTCAAACCACATCAGGTCATCTGGCCAAAACTTCACACGTCCTTTGTAGCTTGGATGTTCTCTAGAACCTCACATAGTGATACATGCTTTGTCAATGCTCGACACTTGTTTCTGTGTTGCAGTTGGCTTAAGTCTAGTGCTTCACAGCAGGGACGCTGTGGCGGTAGTTAGGCAACAAAACTACTTGATGAACTTCTTTACTTAAGTATAAGTTAAATTACTGGTAAAAAAATCTACTCAAGTGAAAAGTTAAAATTTACTCAGAGTAAAAGTTACTTTTTTAACCTCCTAAAATAATTTATTTATATTGATTTAATATCTTATTTATACGTATTACACTTATTTAATTAACTTGCAATCTCTTGCGATTTGATTAGGGAACAAAGCCATATGGCACTTTCAATTTTAGTTTGTTTGACGGATACTTTGCCAAATCAGTGGCGAAAAACAACGTTAGAGACAGTTTATGTTATAATGAGAAGTTTGAGAATGTTTTCGCTTCATTAGGAAACTGTGGCGGAACAGATTAGACTTTGGCGGGCCGCACTGGACTGGGAAAATGGGAAACACTGGACTGTATGAAGTCATATCCCTATTTACATTCAAACAGGTGGTCATTTTAATGGGATATCATAAGCATTAGTATAATAAATAACTAGTTACCAGCAGGTTGCTAATGCCAACCAATATTGTCATGCAGTGATGTCTTTTTGGCTATTAGGAGTGTGGTGTCCGAACAATAATGCTGCGATGATGTGTTGAGAAGAAACCCGCTTGACACTGTTCTTGATCATAAAAGTTTATTACATCAAGGAGTTCAGCATCAATTACAAGCTCTGCAGCAGCTTGGAGAGTGACCCAGCCCGATGGCCACTCTGTCTCTCTGTACATCAAACATAGCTTATATAGGATATGTTTAGGTATCTGTTAGGTACCATAGAAGGGTTTGAGTCTGCAAAATAAAAGGTCAAACCCATAGAAGGGTACCGTACTATTCTGAGGTAACAAAACAAGGGGTTGGAGGTCAAATTCTATAGAAGGGTTCAGTCCCTACATAACCACCAATCACTGCTCTCCCCGTAGAAGGTCACTGACCCTCTGTCCTGCTGCTACAGTGCTATTTTGAACTGTTATGAGTCAAATACATAAATATTGGATACCACAGGAGCAAAGCATCTTGACTTTAAAGCCCCTTCACAGTCCATTGTGGAGACTGATGCACATGAGTGTCCACATTTGATCTTGGATGATTTTCACTGCACTAGCTTTCTCATGAAAGCAAAATAAACTATGAAAACTTCTTTTTAACCACCAATGGAAGTAGGCTATTATTTAACTGACCTCTGCATCAGGGGTCCTCAGCTACATTAGTTCTAAGCAGACACTGTGGGGGCCGGACTTTCAATTGCCATATTACTGTTTAATATTTTCAACTTTCGCAAAATGAACGTTTTTATTAGTTTATATCAGTGTGAACAGACTCCTTAAAAACATGGTAGGCCTAAATCCATAATGATAAATCTACATAGGCTATACTAAACAGGCCTACTTAACTAGAAAATGCGCAGCCAAGGAGTTCACTGAGGAATGATGGCTAAAATCTGTAATTGTAAATGTAAGTCTGATTTAATCAACCGGTTTTGGCGCTATTATGCAGCTGCCCGTTATTGTGCATGAGACACCTATAGTGACTGGTGGTAACAGCAGATGCCTTTTGATACCAGAGGGCACAGACGTCTGGGCCAGCTAAACAAACTACTGTCAGGCAGTTATAGGTATTTTCCATAATTATGTGAGCAGTCATGATCTGACTTTATGCTGCACACAGCTGCAAACAGCGAAAGTGAAAGGAGTTGGTTACCTGGCTGAGAAGGTGTAGGTGTTATCTAACAGCTCTCTGTGTCTGCTGCTGACTGTTGTATTACTCACTGCAATATTTCAAACTGGTCCGCTGTCAGTAAACTGCTGAAAATGACGGTTGTCTTGTTG
>NW_025731260.1:0-6017 GCF_021292245.1 Micropterus dolomieu
ATGAGAACTGATAAAACCAGCAATCAGCTGCTGAGAAAAATTAGAAACTTCTCCCTAAAATATCATCTAAAACACTGTGCCAAGGTGTGGGCTGACAGAGTGTTTAAACCTGTCACAAATGAGAAAAACTCCAAAACTTCTCTAGCAACAGTCAATAAATAACACAGTCTCCAAATCTTCACCAAATGGGTGAAAACCGTAGATTGAAGTTCTCTCAAAAGTTATGCACCTCTCAACAGAAACAACCCTAGAGTCCGAAGGTGGAGGAGTAAAAGTTCTGAACCCACATGTGTGAACTCAAAAGCAGATCAGGTGAATTCAGTTTACCTGGTCAGTTTTCAGAGCAGATGTTTAAAAGCCAGTCACTCAGTGGATGCACAGTCACAGCATCAAAACTTTACGACATAAAATCAGTCACCCATCAGTATAACAGTAAAACAGTCACACATACAGGAATGAACAGAATCATGAGGAGTTAGGATGTAATGCAAATGTTTGGTTTGTGTTTCTTATCTATTTTCAGTTAATTATTGGAGAAGACGGGATATGTGGCTTAAACCTCTCTCATGTCTGTGCTGATGGGGTAGTCCAAATGGCGTTGGCTGATTATATTTTAGAAAACAAGTAAGTAGACCAGCGTTTTTGCAGGTGTGGGTGTTTTGATGCATTGTTGTTATCACATGATTGAAAGATCAGCAATGAAGTGTGCACTAAGCCTACTACTATGTAGATAGTACCATGGACAGGTTAAAGAATTCTTGTCTTTGTTTAATCACATTTCAGTACAGAGCTATTGAAATATTCCATATGGAATTTTATTGTAAACAAAATTGATGTTTACAATGAGTGTTACTCAACCAAATGCATCATGTGCATCCTTGAAGTCTCACAAAAGTTTAAAACCTGCATTATTGACATTCCTGTTTAGTAGCTCGCAGATGTCTTCACTGCTTTTGCTGCAGTATGATTGCTATTCTTTGCACATCACCTCCACCTGCAGATCAGTGGAACAGTGTGAAACCACTGGCAGGAATGTGCATCACGTTACACACATGAGCATGCATGTGCATCCTTTTGCATTTAATGATATAAAAATGGCTGTCACTTACTGACTGACACACGCACAAAACTCTGTCAGATGTGTCTTTATTTTGTGATAAAAAATAAAATCACAAAATAAAACATTCCCTATTTCCATTTAGGGGTGTACTCACTTTTGTTGCCAGCAGTTTAGACATTAATGGCTGTGTGATGTGTTATTTTGAGGGGACAGCAAATTTACACTGTTGTACACTCACTACTTTACGTTGTAGCAAAGTGTCATTTCTTCAGTGTTGTCACATAAAAAGATATAATCAAATATTTACAAAAATGTGAGGGGTGTACTCACTACCAGCGTCTCAGCAGAGTAACAGTTCATTGTTTAACAAAATAATTTTGATGTTGGCCAGGCAGTACTCAAAAGATATTCAACCTACAAAATCGTATTTTCAGATAAACATTAAGATGATCAGCCAGTGGGAAATTATTGTGCTTGAAACTTGAAGTGAATTAACATTAAAACAATACAGTCAAACAAAAAACAGAGCTGTATGAAATCTAAGTTAGTTAAGCATTTGTCAGAAAGATATTTAATTCTATTCATTTTTATTTATATTGCACCAATTTATAACAGAAGTTCTCATTGTGATATTGATATAGAGTAGGTCTAGATCGTACTCTTTGTAATATTATTTACAGAAATCTTAAAATTCCAACCACAAGCAAGCACTTTGACACAGTACCAAGGAAACATTTACAATTACTTATTTGGCAGACGCTTTTATCCAAAGCGATTACATATGAGGGACAACATACAAGCATCAACAGAGCATCAAATACAGCACAAAATCTACAACTGACAATACATACTAGTAAGAGCACCAATAAATACTAGTAAGAGCTAATAGAACATGTCGCATCAATGGGGTCAGTACCTAGGGAGAGAAGTAAGAGTTAACAAAAAAGTGCAATCAATACAGGATAATTGTTGGGGATAGAAGGAGAAGAGCACAGGAAGTGCATGTTAGAGGTTAGGAGTTAGAGGGGTTATAAGAGGAAGTGTTCTCCGAAGAGATGAGTTTCAAGAGCTTCTTGAAGTTAGAGAGGGACGCCCCTGCTCTGATGGCGTGTAGATGAGAACAGCTGGAACTGAGATTGGATTGTATGTAGGGATGGCAGAGCCAGGCGGCGTTCGTTGGAGGAGAGTAGTGGCCGTGATGGAACGTAAACTTGTATTATGAAGTTTAGGTAGATGGGTGCAGACCCAGTAGTCACTCTGTATGCAAGCATTAGTGACTTGAATCTGATTCGGGAGGCCACGGGGAGGTCACACAGTAACAGTGACATAAGTCCTTTTGGGCTGATCAAAAACCAGACAAGACCTGCTAGGAGGGCATTGCAATAGTCGAGGCAGGAGATAACCATGGCCTGTACCAGAAGCTTGGTGGCATACTGAGTGAGGTAGGGCCTGATTTTTCTTATGTTGTATAGACCAAAGAAGCACGACCGAGAGACAGCAGCAACATGGTCTGACAAGGACAGCTGGTCATCAGTCATGACACCCAAGTTGGACGGTCAGGGGGTGTGGGTGGTGTCTGTTTTAAAGGCTTGAGAAATGCCTGATTTCTGTGCCTAATGGCAAAATACCTCTTGCGTGCACCCAAGAGAAAACAGTTATAGTATGGTAGCACTTGGCCTGAGTGTATTTGTAGCCGGCAGCTTTAAGTAAGTAGGTGTGCTGGCTTAATGTCCACATAGAGCTTTGTGTCCATCTGACTGATGACTTCTCAGATTGTTAACAGGCAGTAAAGGCTTCTCTGGAAAGCTAATGTGTTTGTGTCTACTGGTTGTTCCTTTAGAAAGTAGCGCCATATTTTGTTTTGTCTCTTTCTTTCAGATGGCAGCAGGTTTCTATTTGTCCAACTCTGTACGTTTGGATGGTACAGATAGTTAGTTGCTTAATAACACTGTTTAAATTGATGATGGTATTTCACTGAATTAGTTAACCTGTTTGGTTATCCATTGTTTTATATTCTGGATTTTTTTCACACAGGGTTCATCACGTCAAAACCTTTAAAGAGGAGCTCAGAAATGTATTAGTAATCTAATCTGTGGTGGAGGCTAAAACGTGTGACCTGTGATTAAAACAGTGCCACAATTACAAGGTGTGGCTTACCATATACCATCATCTAAATATCTGAAAGTGATAATAGGATGTGCTGCTTTGTCCTGCCAGTCCAGAATTTATTTGAAAAGAGACTGAAGATGGGTGACAGGGACTAGCCTTGCTACTATCATCAGTCCTCAAGCCCTGCACAGACTCAGATCATCCAGGTCTCGCGGGAAATCTGGGAGGTCCCAGGGCTCAATTAAAATTTTATTGCACTTTACACAGGTACGATGTGTGTAGTGTGTATGTATTTTTATGAAGTACAGTTAATGGTGACTTTGTTTTTTCATTAAATTCCATTTTTTTCCATCATATGTATAATGTACTTTCTCTTGTGTGTGGAAACAGGAAAAAACTACAGATGATGCCGCCTTCCATGGAGCCTTTGCCCATGCCCCAGAAACTACACTTCAGCATCACGCCTGAGGTCAAGAAGGGCATTGAGGAGGCCAAGCATAACATGGACATGTGAGAGCACCTTTTAGTTAGGATAGTTACATAGACACACAGTTACCAGAATAATAGAAACCCAAAGAAAAACAGCTACTTGCAGCAGCAACATTTTCATACTTAAAATGCACAGACTACAGATAATGGGCTTCAAATGTGACATTAGAGACCTAAGTGGTGACAAAAAAAACATCCGGAGCTTACATCTTGCTTTCTAAAATATCAGCCACAGAAAGATCATGAATTTACCAAAGAAAATGTTTGTAAATAGACATGGGAGAGGCCAACTGACTTTTGTCACAAGTAATTGCGTTTTATGGTACAACAACCAATGTCAGAACATGAGAACATGTTTATTGGAATGTCAGTTTTGTTGTGTTGGCATGTTTTATTGGTACTGGTCTCTAAGATGTTTTGCACAGTGTCTTGAGGGTATGCCATCCCCATCAGTGTGATGCACTGATGGGGATGGCATTACTAATGGTAGTGGCACTGACAGAAGTGTAATGCAAGCATTGGTGGAATACTGCAATGTCTTACAGAGGTTCATAAGGAATCTGTATATTCCAAAAATACTGTCTTTTTTCTAAGGAGCGGGTTTCTCTGCCGCATCAGCCAGCAAAGCATTCCAACAAATAACATTCATTTGAGAAATTCCCTGCGTCAAATATATTCCTAATAATAAATAACCATTGGCCCAGAGGAGCCACAGCCAGAGCTATTGTTCCACATTACCTGAGGCAGCAAGGGACACAACATCAGGACACGGAAGTATATAGAGAGAGAGAGATGAAGGAGTGTGGCACAGCTGACTCCTTGGCAGCAGCTCGATATAAGGACGGTGGAGACCGTACTTTCTTCTGCAGGTTTAAAACTGAACGATTTCTCTCGGGATCCAAAAATGTGTTTGGTAACACAGAAATCAAAGAAAGAAAAAAAGACAAAACAGTATACTATTGACCGGCAAGTTAGATCTGTACTTAGGAGAAAAGTTTAACTTTGAAAGTAGGTTAGTGGACACTAGTAATGGATTACAGAGAATAACGTGTGCTCTCTCATTTTAAGAGTTTGGTGACGTCATGGCCGGTTCAGTGACGTCAGGTTTACCCTCGGCTGAAGTTCAAACTACAAACTAAACTGGGCTTCACCCCTGGGTGTTTTGGTTTCAACTAAAAACTCACACTCAGGTGTGATTTAACAGACAGAGAGTTCTGATGCTGTTATCTTTGTTACAGGCTTTGTGTAACGTGCAGGCCATCTTCTCAAGCTTCTGGCTCTGCATGTACTTTAGGCCTAGTTCACACTAAACAATTTTTAGCCCGCTCTGCCGGTCGCCAGTCGTTATGTATTAACTACTCGACAACGCATCAAAACGGCCGACACATTTCTGCATATCACTGACATCTGCCAGATATCTAGCATGCCAAATATTTAGAGGAGTTGGCCGACTCGACATCCTCATCCAGCCAATGAGGCTGGCAGAGCAGGCAGCTACTTTTTCACTGCAAAAACACTTTTTACTTACCTCCAGCTCTCTCTGTAGCTCAGACGATCCCTGCTACCTGCGTGTGCTAATCCATTCTTTCACCCATATTCTTTCTTTATAATTGCTATCTTTAATATAGCAAACAACAGCTGTTTTGTCTGTAGGTTCGAGTCATTTCCAGTTTCACATTTGTAGTACAGGTGCTGGTCATATAATTAGAAAATCATCAAAAAGTTGATTTATTTCAGTAATTCCATTCAAAAAGTGAAACTTGGATATTATATTCATTCATTACACACAGACTGATATATTTTGAATATAAATGTTTATTTCATTTAATTGTGATGATTAAAACTGACAACTAATGAAAATCCCAAATTCAGTATCTCTGAAAATTAGAATATTACTTAAGACCACTACAAAAACAGGATTTTTAGAAATGTTGGCCAACTGAAAAGTATGAACATGAAAAGTATGAGCATGTACAGCACTCAATACTTAGTTGGGGCTCCTTTTGCCTGAATTACTGCAGCAATGCGGCGTGGCATGGAGTCGATCAGTCTGTGGCACTGCTCAGGTGTTATGAGAGCCCAGGTTGCTCTGATAGTGGCCTTCAGCTCTTCTGCATTGTTGGGTCTGGCGTATCGCATCTTCCTCTTCACAATACCCCATAGATTTTCTATAGGGTTAAGGTCAGGCCAGTTTGCTGGCCAATTAAGAACAGGGATACCATGGTCCTTAAACCAGGTACTGGTAGCTTTGGCACTGTGTGCAGGTGCCAAGTCCTGTTGGAAAATGAAATCTGCATCTCCATAAAGTTGGTCAGCAGCAGGAAGCATGAAGTGCTCTAAAACTTCCTGGTAGACGGCT
>NW_025731261.1:0-5428 GCF_021292245.1 Micropterus dolomieu
CCGTCTTTGTTTTAGTATTTTCTTTTTTAGAGGGGCTACAGAGTCGAGTGTCATTCGCAGCGAGCCTGCAGCACTATCAACAAGGTGATCGATTTGGGAGGGACTGAAACTAGCATAGGAGTCCTCCGTTACTTTGTGACTAGATAATGTATTTATACAGTCCACCCAGAATGAAAACTTTCATTCCCTGACTTTTAACCCAGCATGAGATCTGTGTGGCCTCCTGCTGTTGCCTTTCAGTTGTTAGTGAACCATTTGTTTGTGTGTTGTCTATGTGTTTTATATATTATTCCTTGTGCAGCACTTTGTAAACCAGGTTTTTAAAATGTGCTACATAAATAAAATGGACTGAATTGGATTCGATCCTCAAGCAGTAAGACAGTCCCAAACAAAGCGCAAGTATCTCTGTGAGGGGAGACGCAGTGACAGCAGCGACACAGAGATATTGGTCAGACGAAAGACGCCACATTGCAGTACAAACTTTTTGGAGGTCTAAATAACGGTAGATTGCAGGAAAGACTAACACATGCACATATGACAGTCTTTATTCTCCATATATTACAATTTTATTTCTTATAATACTATTACCTAATTCTCGAAATGTCAGATTACTGCTTTTTTTTTTTTCCAACAGTGGCCATAGTAGACGGTCTGCAGTGCTGCCTTTTGGTTTATCTTTTTGAAAATTTGTAGCTGACTGTTAATTGTTTGTGTGCCAGATACATTGACTAGACACTGTCCGACAACATTGGTTATATCTATATTTTTTGATCAACAATATTGCTTGGAATAATTCAATAGTTGTTGGATATTGGTTGGGACTTGTAATGTAATGAAACAGTTTGATCTCTGTTTGCTCAGGGAAGAATACAATACTGAACCCGCGGATTTTTAGAATATGTGGTGAAAAGGAGGACAGAGAGCCATAAATTGGCTGGACAAACCAGGGCACCTGGTCACTGCAGACCCACTCAATGTCTTAAGCAAAATCTAGCCTGATGGCCTGTGTGAAAAAACTGTGTGGAAGGATCACAGCTAACCTGCCTGAGACGCTACGAGGTGTTAGTCATCACTCTCATAAGGAATCTCTGGATCAGATTACTAGGTAGTGTACAGTGGGTTTTAGAGCTTCTTCACTAAAAAACAGCTTCCTGCTCCTGCTGAACACGATGCTACGAGAACTGTGAGAGTGAACCGAAACAGTAATGTTGCGGGCTGGACAGCTAAATAATGAGCTGAGACTGAGAGAAGCTGCAGATTCAGTTTAGAATTCTCTGGAGGTTCATCACTACGAGCGTCTTTCACATTATCACTTTGTTTTCACCTAGTCATTAGATAAATTGTTATTATAAAATTATTGTTTATAATTACTGTGAGGTCTGTTACCACAGAAAAAGGAAAAAGACATGGCACTTAAAGGATCCTGAATAGAATTCTATGGGGAAAGCCTGTAATGCCAAAGATGGCGGTTGGAGCACATATCCCGCCCCTACTACAAGAAAGCCAATCGTCTGCTTTTTAACACCCATGCCAGAAAAATATATTAAGCCAGGCATGTGGTTCCACTGATGTAAGTGCACAGTTGATGTTTGCAGGTGTGTCACCAGATCAGATGCACTACATGTCTGCCAAAACCCCTGTGTGAAAAGGGACCAGATTTGATATGCAGTACTTGCAATATGTGTTAATACCGGGGTGTCTTTCTAAACGTTTATGGTATATGCTGACTGTATCCATAACGTCAATTAGCATAGCATTTGTTCAAGCGCCCTGGTGGGATGAGCTCATGGCATCACGACACTCTGAATAGAGCTGTAAACGAAGTTGGTGTCGTGAAACCTTGTTTCTGTCTCTCATTTATATAAATGACCTTGCTTGGATGTCTGATTCTGCATTGCCCATTCTATTCGCAGATGATACTAATGCTGTCATATCACATGCAAACTCCCATTCCTCGATGAGAGAAGCTAATGATGTTCTACTATATACTGCAAAGGGATTCCAGATGAACAAACTTTCATTAAATATAGAAAACTCAGATTTTTATAATTTTCTGTAATAAAAATTAAAGGTATTTAAAAGAAGATGCTAAACTGTTTATTAACAATATTGAAATCAACCAAGTTACGTCAGCAAAATGTTTTAGGTGTATAAGTAGATGAAAAACTTTATTGTAAAAACCATATTGACTATGTGTGCAGAAAAATCATGAAGTCACTTGGTATCATTAGAAAAGTTTGTTCATTGGTAAATCGATCCTGTCTTTTAACTCTTTATTATAGTTTATTGTATCCATACATCTCGTACTGTAACATTGTTTGGGACAGTAATTATCCTTCTTCTCTTCAAAAAATCATTATGATCCAAAAAAGATTTCTAAGATTGGCAACTTCAGTCTCAGTCAGAAAAGAAACGCTTTTTAAACCTTATTTTGGGGCAAAGTCATTTTTCTATATATAGTTTTATGTCCTGGTGACCAATGACAATGCAGTGCAATGCTCTCTCCGTATTCATTTAGACAGGGGCCTGATCTTGTTAGTCAGAAATAACTACCCAGAGGCGTGAGCAAGAAGGCTACTGTGCCTACTTTTTTGAGCGAAACTCATAGACCTATAAACAAAGACCACATTCAGTGTTTCCCCACAGGATTGTGTGAGACTGGTCATCAAAGGAGGTACGCATAGGGTCTGTGCGGATGTCCGCGTGCCTCCTGGAAGGGTCCAGCTGCAGCCTGCAGACAAACGTGACGGAAGTTGAACTTCCAAATATGGAAGCCGAGATAAACGTGATGACGTTTGGCTGCTTGGCCAGTGCATAGGTCAAGTGTCAACGTAGTAACCAGTGTACATTATGTTAAAATTTACATTAACAGTTTCGTTCAGCTGTTGTTGGACACGTCTGCTGTGTTGGCTGCAGTGGTCTGTGTGACTGGGCCTGTGGGAGCTAACCGGAGCTAGCTAGCTAACTATTCCTGACAGCCCCCTGAAGTATATTACTCTTACCCTAACCATCACAGGGTGTGTGCCTATAGTTACTGATTGTATGCATGTCGAGCAGTTTAACATTACCCTACACCGGCACATGTCGGTCAGTTAACCTCCTTCACTAACAAAGACCACGCCCACGAACGTAGAAGATTAACAATGGTTTATTGCTTGTAATGGGGCCGAGATGGATTGTATGAAGAGAACTGATAGAGTGCCCGGAGGGTGGGCTGAGCGATGTAGGGATGGGGGAGGGGGTCGAGGTTTGATGGATGAAGGGTTGAGGGGAGGACAGGTAAGGGATGAAGGGGAGGAGTCGGATCCATGCCGATGGATGCGTGAGTGGAGAGCAGACCGGTGTCTACTGGCGAGAAGGTGTGCAGGAACCGGTGGAGTCAAGACTCAGGGTGGGGGAGTCGTCTCTTGGTCCGCGGACGTGCGGAAACCCCCAAAGAACTTCAGGTGGAAAGGTGCGCGTGAGCATTTCTGATATCGTTTAGGTCATAACGGATATAAGGGAGGTATGCTGGTGAGGACCAGCGGCCGAGGATTCGATTATGTTGTCTGGGATTCCCTGCCTGGAGACGGTGGAGGCTGCTCTGATGCGGAACGGATGCCCAAGTAGAGTTTGGGGAAAGCCGGATTTGGATAAAATTTTGCGGAGGAGTTGATGACACCAGTTTAGTTTCATTGCATGAGCCGTCTAGTTTGATGTGGTCATGGAGAGATGGGACGGAAGCGGCTATGGAAAGATGTGACGGGAAGGACAGACCTGAAGGGATGGTCCGGGTGGTGTAGGTAAGTGGCCTAGTAGTGAGAGAAGACGCTGTTTGGTGCAACGGTGGCCAGAAGGAAATTTGAATTAGCAAGGAAATGCGATGGGTTTTCTCAGCGGGCAAGAATGCCTGGAGTGACCCTGGGACTCCAAGTTTGTGGAGTGCGGAAGTCGAGATGTTGAGGCCATGAGATGGTGGCGTAGAGGGTGGCAAAAGGTGAGGGAGTCATCTGTGACATTAATATATGTTAAAAATATATTATTCAATATATATTAATTTAATTAAGTTAGATCTTATGTTTATTTATTTATTTCAGTTTATGTTTTGGCTGCTCTTAAGCCCGCAGGTTAGACGAGAAAGTAGTGGCACCCTTCCAGGGAACGCCGAAAAGGTGCCAGTAGTTGGGCAGAATGGGAAATGCTTCGAAGTGCTGTTGATATCTGCTTTGGATGGCCAGGCTCCTCGTCCTGCGGTGCGGGCGATGGCATGAATGATGGTTGAGTATTGCGTTGACTGAGTCGGCGGACGTGCAGGAATAGGACATGAAAATGTATGGCGAAGTGTTAGATGGTATCAAAAGATGACACCGACGGAAATCCGAGCTTGTGGTGAAAACTTGCAACAGAGGCGAACATGCCTTAGACCGCAGCCGAAGGTGTGCGACTGTTAAATCACGCATGTACTTGGCACGTGCAGGCCTTGATTATACAGTTTATGGTGCAGGCACATGAGGAGAAAAGGGCGTGCTCTTCTCTTTCTTTCGTTGTGTTGCTTGTGTGTTTGGCTACAAGCAAACTATTTGTATTTATTTATATTTGTTTGTTTATTTAGCGATCTAGTTACAAGAGAAGGCGTACGAGTCGACTGAAGTACTGTATTGACTGGAGATGTTATGATTATGTATGATCCCGTCGCTGTTTCAGTCGATACCGTAAGGTACAGAGTGGTAGACTGCGAGGGTGCATGCTGAGACCAGATCTGATGGTGCGCCGCAAAGGTTGCCGTTCGAGGGCCATGCTGCAAAGACGCGGTAAGCTTGGGGTCTAGGTGCCCCAGTACGTCCTTTGGTTGAACTGCTGCACGTGGCCGGCGGCTTGAGACGAAAAGAGGACGTGGTAGATGTACAGTGAGGAAAATAAGTATTTGAACACTCTGCTATTTTGCAAGTTCTCCCACTTAGAAATCATGGAGGGGTCTGAAATTGTCATCGTAGGTGCATGTCCACTGTGAGAGACATAATCTAAAAAAAAAAAAAATCCAGAAATCACAATGTATGATTTTTTTAACTATTTATTTGTATGATACAGCTGCAAATAAGTATTTGAACACCTGTCTATCAGCTAGAATTCTGACTCTCAAAGACCTGTTAGTCTGCCTTCAAAATGTCCACCTCCACTCCATTTATTATCCTAAATTAGATGCACCTGTTTGAGGTCATTAGCTGCATAAAGACACCTGTCCACCCCATACAATCAGTAAGAATCCAACTATTAACATGGCCAAGACCAAAGAGCTGTCCAAAGACACTAGAGACAAAATTGTACACCTCCACAAGGCTGGAAAGGGCTACGGGGAAATTGCCGAGCAGCTTGGTGAAAAAAGGTCCACTGTTGGAGCAATCATTAGAAAATGGAAGAAGCTAAACATGACTGTCAATCTCCCTCGGAC
>NW_025731262.1:0-5224 GCF_021292245.1 Micropterus dolomieu
ACTTTAAAATTCTATTGATCACTTTTAAAGCTCTTCATGGCCTCTCGCCTTGTTATATTTCTGACCTTTTAGTCCCATACGCACCAGCACGTACCTTGAGATCCTCGGGCAGAGGTCTGTTGTCTGTTCCAGAGTCTCGACTGAAAACTAAAGGGGACAGAGCGTTTGCTGTCAGGGCCCCGAGGCTCTGGAACAGCCTGCCTGAGGAAATCAGGTCGGCTGAGTCAGTGAACTCTTTTAAGTCCCTTCTTAAAACATACTTTTATAGGAGAGCTTTTCCCGATCTTATTTGACTTTATTTTATCCCTTTTATTTTATTGTATTTTACTAATTTTATATTAAATTTTCATGCTCTTATCTTTTTTTGTATTATTCTTTACACTTGTTAAAGCACTTTGTAACTTGTTTTTGAAAAGTGCTCTACAAATAAGGATTATTATTATTATTATATGTGTGTGTACTATGCGTAGTTTGTGTGGAGAATTCATATTGAAGGTGCTCTTTGTACAGACTGTGAAAGCAAATTTCCTCCACTGAGGACAATAAAGAATGAATCTGAGGCTTTTACCACAGTGACCAGTACTGTACAGATAATGAAATAATTTAAACAAAATAGTGTGTTCTGTCTTTGTGGCACCCTCTTACCATTCACTTGAAGAGTGTGTGTCTGAAAAAGTTTCTCGTAGCCTTCAGCATGACAGGTATAGTTGCCCATGTGAGTCGTGGTCACCTTGGTGATGTACAGTGAGCCATCATCCCCAAAGTCCTACCAGAGAGAGAAAGAGATAAAAATGTCTTAAAAACACAGAGAAAAGATTTGTGGTCTTGATGCAGCAGTAACAGTTGAAGGCGTGTGAAGCTGGAAATGAACAGTTCTTGGTGGGAATGCAACAAGCCTGCCGTGTGCAGATGAGAAGATAAACATGTTTCATAGGATACAAAATGAAAAATATAACAATAGTCCAAAAAGGCACATTGTACAGCACTGTCCATCAATCTAAGTCAAAACTTAAAGCAATTTGGTGCAACAGAAAACAACTGAGGAAAATAACTGTCAGAATCACAGTTAAGAAAAATTGTTTTCTGGTATGTGTCATTTTTCCAATCAGATGAAAGTGATCTGATGAAAAGGGACTGAGGCTATAATTGATTAGTGTAGAAATTACACTGTGTTAGCTGCTTTCAAAACAAAAACAGGGAAATATAGCGCTGCAGTCACACAGACAATCAAAACAACGTATGCTGCTATGTTACCCTTTTGTTAACATGCATGTCCCACAAACACACAAAACATGTTGCACTTCAATTCTCATGTGACCTATTTAAAGCAAAACAAAACATGTAATTAAACCAAAACCTATCCATGATGTTAACTTATGTAGAACCAGCAGAAACATGATTAATTCATGCTGTGTTGTGATTATTAAGCCAGTGAAGACAAAAAAATGGTGCTGGACAAGGAAAGAGAGCAACAGACGAGAATACATTATTCAGCTGTAACACAGATAGAAGCCCCCAAAGCTAATGAGCCCATTGACGGTGTGTCGGTGTGATGAATACGTCTGGTGAAAAACCCATGTCTGCCACCCTGTTAAGATCACGCTGCAGTAAAAAGCCATCTTGACAAGTCATTGTGGTGAGTTTTTTTGTACTATAAAGTCTTACAGTGGTATTATGTTCTTAAAAAGTTAATACAAATGGCATAGAAAAGAGGGGGTGTTGACTGTTTCCAATAAAGTCTACATTTTCTGTTCTGGGTCCATATTTTTGCTACTACAAGAAGCTACATTTTTGACTTGAGTGAAAGGTAAACATCTTTTACTCCTATTCATGAAATTAAAAATAAAACCTTTTTCACAAATCTGTTTTGACTTTAAAATACACGTTCTAGATGGCTTAACTTGGATAATTAAGAGCAGTACGGTACAGTACTGGTACAGTACGGGACTCCCGTTTGGAAGGTCGTAGGATCAATTCCAACTTACTGTGGGAATTTGATGATAAGGACACTTTTGCACATGCTCACAATAAAGCATGTGCTGCAGTTTGTGTGCGTCCCAGCGTTTGATACTATTTCATAAACCTGTGGATGCTTATTTTCATTTCCCTGTGGAAATTCAGGGGACTCCAATCACACATTTACTGACGGCTGATGGCTCAAGCAAGCCAGAGTCTATTTTGAATGTTGTTCAGAACTCTTCAAAGTAAAAGTCATATAGCATTGCAGCACAAAAATTTGGCACAATCCGAGATCTATTTTAGCACCAGCCGCTATTTATTTATTTGTTATTTTTCTGCTATCACAGCAATCTGGCCGCGGGCCAGATATTATTGCTGGCGGGCCGGTTCTGGCCCGCGGGCCGCCTATTGCCGACCACTGCTCTAGGGGTTTAAATGGCTACAGTACAGAGAGAGAGGCAAACACGCAACTTCTGAGACATATTTTGGAATGACTGTACAATATAACCACGATGAATAATTTGTTATCTCAAGCAATGTGTAATTCAGAAATACAAAACAACAGTAATTAGGGTAGCACTGATTTTGTTCACAATCTCTTTCCATGCATCGTCCTTATCTGCACTTGTGGTCTTGTTTCATGCTAAAGTTTTTTGTTTTCATTTAAGCCAATTTTCTATAACCCGATTTAAATAAAGGGAAACACAAAATCCAGGTGGCAATTCAAAATATAAAAATATAACAGAATATAAGGCTCTCAATCTGTATTGATCTCACTACAACCCCCCATACATTTTAACTTCTGCAACTCTGATAGAGTGCAGCTCTTAGTCCCAAACAGAGCAAGTTTGCACCTTAGTTTTTTGGTGTTTATATTGCAAAACTCTACCAGTTACGTTATCACTCTGTGACAAACTCACAGCGAGAAACAGGTTCCACTTCATTACTATTGTGGTGTACGCCATGTCGCATCAGCTGGGTGGAAATGATTTGCGCTGCAAGTTGACGTTATCAGTTCTACATTTGTTTTTCACTGAGTGAGAAAATTGATGTGTGGCGTGACAGCGTGTGAAAAGTGTCAATTGCGTTAGTCTTGTTTTAATATGGGTTGTGGCACAAGAACTCATCACAGCCCCACTATTTATACTTTGATATATTAGATATATATTAGGTTGTTGTTAAAGTGGTCATATTATACTCATTTTCAGGTTTACAATTTTATTTAGGGGTTGTACCAGAAAAGGGTTACATGGTTTAAACATGTCACTGTGTGTGCTGTAGCTCAGTGTGTTTCTCCACCAGTGTTTTTGAGGGTGTGTCACAATAGCCGCTAGGCAAGCGTGTTACATAGGGATGCAGACAGTTTACGGAAGCAACGGCTGGACTACAATGGAGCTTTTTTCAGGCAGTTCAGGAGCAGTGTTTTCTGTGGGAGATAGTGTGGGAGGGTAACTCCCATTGGGGTGGACTTTGGGCTTTTTCACTTTGCAAACCTGTTACATGCACAAAAAAGATATATAACACATTAAAGGTAAGGGAAAATGCATGGGATCTACTGTATGTGCGCTATCACTTAAGTAGTACTCTGAAAGGTTACTCTTATACTTTGTCATAAGTAGAAGTGAGACACTTCATATATGTCTTACTCTTCACTTTTACTCCTAAGTTGGCCCTGGTATAGTAATCAGTCTTAGTTGTTAGTCAATGTTAGTCAATTTTCACATAATTCTAATTTTACTGGAAAAAATGATCTAAGTTTAAATGTGTTTCTTAATTTGAGGAGGGAAAAAAAATCTAATTTACATTAAATTATATGACAAGTCATTTTCACTTGAACTGCCTGAATTCACAATAAAAGCTTTTCACCACTTCTGATGTACAGCTGCTCTTCAGAAATGAACATTCTCTGGCATTCAGCCTTCATTAAAGTTTTTTTTCAGTGCCCTCTAAGGCCATGTGCCAAAACTTGTTCATTCCTTATTGCTGCCATGCATTAAAAAATCATTCAGATATCTTTTAGTGGTGTGAACTTTTGCTCTTAAGAATGTCCATGAGTCTGGTGCCATGCTCCTCCTTTCTTTTAACTCAACACAGCATTATATTATTAAATAGGAAAAAAAAGACAGCAGCCCTAATTACCAGTCCTCTTTCACAAGTTCATAACAAAAGAATGCCTCTTTTCCTCAAACAGCTTTTAACATTTCGTTCACATCTTTGCTGGCTGTTTACATCTTGGCATTCAGCTTCCCCTTAAATGTCTACAGACAAGCGAGGAGAGTCAGCCATCGTGTTTACAGGCATACAGTGTGTTTATCAGTTCGCCCTGGTGTGCGCCGATCTAACCTACGAGTTTGGTAACAGCTCGGGCTGAGTGAAGCATCAGAGCTTCACAATATGAGGGGAAATCGATGGTGCGTTTTGGCCCCTTGGGCTGAGAGCATATTGTGTCACCTTCTTAAATGAAAAATGAATGGGGGGAGAAATGAAACTCAGAGGGGTGGAACGAGCCACGACGGAGGCTCGACATGATTCCTCCACCTCGCCACACCACCCTCACCTCAGCTATCAGCAGCACCCAGCTCTCTGCAGACTAAGCAGGCCAGTGTACAACTACTCAGAGGGAGAGGAGACAAGGGCAGGTAGAGGTGGATTTACAAATAGGCCATAGCCCTCAAGAAACTATAATTAATAAAGCTGTCAGTGCCAGGTCACCACTGAAAGGACACTAAAGAGCCACCTCATTGAATAGCTAACCTATGGTAGTGACGAGGCATTTCAGAAAATGGCCTTTGTAGAAGTTTCTAGCCTGGCCTTATGAAACTTTGTACACACCGCAGGGTATTTTCACTCAACATATTGTGTTCCTCTCACAAACAGTGAGAGAAACAGGTTTCCCCACAATGAAAACATATCAAGGCAACACAACTAAAAAACAGGGGGTAGTTTGACATTAAACGCCTGGTTTACCCAAATTACAAAAATCACATTTTCTCACATACCTCTTCGAGTATCTAGCTACACAGATTGTTGTATTGTGTGTGCCAATGTATGAGATTTCTGCTGCTAAAATCTCTGCCTCCACCCCAATATAAAGGAGCTAAATGTCATTTTATTTTTGGTGCTCACAGCTTTGAAAAATGACATTTAAAAAAGATTAAGCACCATGAGTTTTTCAAGAAACTTTGTACGCCTTTACTCTGCATCATCCACGGACGTCCCCCTCAACAGTTTACACTGGAACTACTTTTTAACCCCCCCCCCCCAG
>NW_025731262.1:5257-27229 GCF_021292245.1 Micropterus dolomieu
CTACCCCCCCCCCCCCAAAAAAAAAAAACACAATCCCAGAGCAAAACTTGCTGATAGTGCAAGATTATGTAGAGTAATTGGGACATTTCCAAGTAAGTGAGCATCACAAACAAAATTCTGTTTACCTCCTTTGAGACAGAGATCTAAAAATCTTGTCATAAAACCAAAACTATCTGCATGTCTTTGTTTCCACCAGAGGTAGGTGAAATGCGTTTTTCTTATAGTTAGGGTAAAGCTGCCATTTAAAATAGTGGGAATACTATATTTCTGACGGAAATTATACATTAGCTTTTAACTCAAATCAAGTATAAATTCTCAACATATGCTATTAATTTTTGAGTCTTTGTGTGATGCTTTAATTTCTGCAGAAGGTTATTTTGTTTTCTGGTATTACAATTAACAAATGTAATCCTTAAAGGGCAAGTCTGGTGATATGTATTCATACTACTAACCTGATTATGTAAAGCCTGATATAGCTTATTTCTCTGCGTCACAGACATCCATGAACACAGCCTCTGCTGTTTCTTCTACCCAGCTGCTTAGGAAATTATTTAGCCTTTTTTAAAAATGAAGTTTATATTTATGACCCGTGTTTGAAGATTTACATCTTTAATAGGAATGAAAATGCTTCAGGCTGAGAGTCACAGACAGGCTAAGGAAGTGAAAGCAGACCAAGCAAAAGCATGGTTGGGTTTTAGTTTCCGGATTTGTTGACAATTACAAAAATACACAATATCACCAGGATTACCCTTGGTCCTTTGCTTTAGCCAGATTATTTGTTTTGCAATTGATGCAGTTGCTATGGAATTCATTTGCAGGATTGCAGGATGTTCTACTTATTTAATGACCTCAGCCTGTATTTTTGTGACCATGCATTTGCTGTAGGCTCCTCACTAGCTTTGTGGGCTTTATGTAAATGGGACAAACAAGCAAAAAAGTGAAAAGTGAAGCAATGCCAGTCTGTTGAGATAAAAAAAACACCCTACCTGGGACGGGATCTGTTGGAGAGAAAAACAAGTCAAAGATTCAGAGATTTAGCTCAATGAAATCATTAAGGTATAAGAAACATATTTGAAAGAAGATAGGTGACAACACTGCTGACGTTGTCGTGGTATATACTGTACCTCAATGTAGATCTAATGTCAGGATAACATATGAGAAGTACAGATGAGTACAAATCAACAAAAAAAACCCCATCTTGATAGAAGTTAAAATTAAAACAGGCCACTGTGATTCAGTAAGATTCATGTGTTATCTGCTGTATAATGTTGCACAGAAATTATAAAAATTGTATCACACGAGCCGGTATGCACTGATCAAAACTGAATGTAATTTTATAAATAATCACATGCATTTAATGTTACTTATGGTCCATCTCCACAATGCAAAGATAACCTGAAACCCACCAGAATAAGGCACCAAAGCTTTATGGGAGAGAAAACACCTATTCTAATGGACAAGATAAGAAAGAAGAAAAACAAAGATTTCACTGAGATTGCACTGCTTCCTGAGTTATATCTATTCCTGTTGACGCTGCAGTCCTAAAAACATATTTTCTATTTTTAATGATGACATGTTTTTTCATGATTGAATTCGAAGATATTGGTTCTAAATCAGATATATTTTTATAGTGCCCTTGCAAGCTGACTTACCAACTGGGACGCATAACCCCAAAAAGTAGCTGATGAATACATACAAACTTCATAGTCTATCTCCAAAATACATTTTGACATTGTTGGATTTCCAAACTTTTTAAGAATTGCAAAACATCAAATTTATTTCTAAAACCATTTCTGGGACCAGTGAATCGGAGTGTTGACACGCACAAGCGCGCGCGCACACACACACACACACACACACACACACACACACACACACACACACACACACACACACACACACACACACACACACCACAACTGTGTCTTTGGCTCGGCCACTCAGGGAGGATTGAAATACTGACAGCCTTGGATGATGATGCAATAGCCAGCAACTGTCAACTTCATGGAATTACAGTAAGCTGCTTTGTCAAAATTTAGAGAGGCATTATTGAACTCCAGGATACAAGCGCACCACTGGGATTAATGTGCGATTTGCTAAGTCTGAATGTCGACAAAATTTTGTAAAATAACCACATTCTAAACTGGGAAGGCCTGTGAGATTAGAATGCATAAACCTCCCATGTGTACCCACAGGAATATGACTAATTAAGGCTGGCAGTGGATACTAACAAATATTAACAGCCAGCAATTATACAGAAATTGTCTGCAAGGCAATTTAGAATTAGTCTGTGGATGCCAGGTGCAGACAAAATCCATTCTCTTCTCTGGAAGGAACAACAATGATTGACTGGAAGTTAGAGAGACAAAAATAAATCTGGATTAAGCCGCTGTTGGTGTGCCGCTTGTGTACCATTGCTAGTTTCTCATGGTGCTGCATGGCTTACACACAGGTTTCTGATGAGTAACAAGAGACTGTTACTGCTCATGCTGACTCACTTGCTGGTTGTGTTCAGTGTTGCAGCTGCTCTGGAGGTAATCAGTGCACTAGCAGAGGTTGTAAACTCAGTCTTTGTCAGACACCAACAAAAAAATCAAATCTGACAATCGCAGACCTCCAGGGTCAATGTACAGTGAGTTCTCTCAGTCTGAAGTGACAGATTAGTCCCTGTTGTAGTTAAACTCAGTCTCACTTCATGAAGCCGCACTGGCATCATCCCAACAGAGAAAATGTAATTTTATGCCACAGCATTAAATACCAGCTTTATAAAGATCCTGGGAGTACGAAAGTGGTTCAGGATTAATTAAAATGCAAACTGTTAGTTGCATCTTTCTTACTGCTCTGTTCTATCTATGATGTATAACTCAAGTAACTCAAGTTATGAGTTATCTATGTTTTCTCCAGGACAATGATGGCTGCAAACCACAAAAAGCCAAGCTCTGATTGATTACCAACACAGTCTGTTCTCCTTTCCACTGTTTCAATAAAGGAGAAAAATGAAGACTATGATTCTACAGTGAAAAGGTGAAAAAAAGGATAATAGTTCATTTCAAGTCCTTGCTCTATCTCCTGTAATTATCCCAGCTTTGATGAACTTCAGACAAGGCTTTTTTGCTATAATGGATATACTGAACAGCATTTGACAGCAGAAGCTTTCATCTCTGAGTGGACATTTCATTTGAAAATACACCTGTGCAAGATCTGATATTAGTCACCAGGAAACTGATGACGTGTGTGAAGTGCAGACAAAGACCACCCCTGGTCGGGACACTGAACTCCGCTATGCGTCTTCAGGCAATATCAGGAGATGAAACAAAAACTCGTTCTACTTAATTTGTAAAAAAAGAAATAAGTAAAACACATGAAAGAAAAAATCAAAGCCTGCGTTGACCTTATAAGACCTTGTACCTCCCATAAATCCTCCAAAAGATATTCAGAGTGTTTTAAAGACATAATCTGACTTGACATTTCTTTTCTTGCTTAACCAGCACATGCATACATCTTTCTTAACAGCAAAACATATAGGAAATGACTAAACAAGGCAAATGGTGGAGAGGATGTTACACATATGCACAACCTAAAAATAATCTCACAGAGCTGGCGCCAATCTTTATGGGAATCACACTTCACCAGCAACCAGAACCAGCGTGCAAGTCTACAGCCAGTTGATGGTGCCAAGGATGACTGGCGACAGCTGGGTGCCTCTTACTCATTTTAAGGGTCATCAACATTTAATGTTACATTAGTGGCTTCGCTGGGTCTCCCTTTATCTACTGCGACAGTGTTGACTTAATTATGCAGAGCAGTATCACACTCATCTTGGTCAGCTTTGACACACAGAGAGAAAAGGGGTAAGGAGGTCTTCCTTTTCTGTACCTCGACACATAAGTGTCCCTGTTCCTTTTGATGTGAATGAAAGTGACACAGAACACTGTTTGGGGCCGTGCACGCGGATTAACACACACACAGACAGACGCATACACGTGCGCGCACACACACACACACAGTCTTTCACTGAGTTGTAAAAGTAGGTCCATCCTCTAGGGCTGAACCCCTTTGGTATCCCCCTTCATCTTCTTTCTTTGTCTGAAATCCCTGTCCCTCCTAGCAGTCTCTAAACACAGAAACCAAGAACACAAACTGACATCCTGGATTACTGTCAGACCTACAATACAAAGCCAGCGCCAACAGTCAAATAAAATGTGCTGACAATCTGAGCCACTGCCATAAAAATAAAGTTGAAATATGATGAGAAAGAAATATAGTATGAAATTATCTGAAATTTACAGCTTGCAAAAAAGGGGACGGCTCTGAAACAGTCATTAAGAATTGATGATGCTTGACAACGTGAAAAGCAATAATTATACCTGTTCACTGCATGTGTTAGCCATTCAACTATACATCCCATTATGTATCTATCTACCTACCAATGTATCATGTGTCCATGGTATACCACATCTACGTATGTATCCTAGTTATTTACCCATTTATCCACCCATCTATCTATTTATAAACAAGAAATCAAAGAGTGTGATGGCAGCTGGCTCTTACGTTGATGTCTTCCAGGTTCAAGGAGTTCAGATATTGATTGTTTCTCTTCCATAATATAGGAGGCCTCCGCTCCCCTGTGATGGCACAAGTCATTACGGCACTCTGGCCCACTGTTACGGTGGTGACGCTCACTTTCTGGTCATCCGGAAGGGTGAGTAGGTACACATCTGTTGACAAGAGGAAAAATGACACAACGTGAGGACTAACTCAATTTAAGTTTTGGGACATTAAAAATATTGTGTAGTAAAAGTGGCAACATTTCCAGTTCTTTGTAAAACTTTTAATTTAACTAAGTTAGCTTGAACAAGTCTGAGTCTGCCTTTACTTTATATCTGAAATATGATGGACCTCTCTTTCTTGTAGCAGCTCATAATTCAGAGGAATAAACTCACAGATATTCATTTTGTGCCCACATTTTTCTCTTACTGAGAACAAGAATACAATATTCAAGAGTGTCTCAATTAGAAGCTGCTGTGCAATAGAGGCAGATGTTTTTTTGGTTAAAGATGCACTGAGGCAGCACAATTATTGCAATTTGCAAAGTAATAGGAAGGAATTAAGTTAAATGTTCTGTAAATACTTTGCATAATTCAGGTAATGTTACTAGAAAGTTCTACTTTATTTGTTTCTGAGGATCCAGCACTATGTACCTCTTATATTATACCTTAAAGCACAAAACAGACACTTTTGGGAGGCACTAGTGCAGCTGGTCTGCTGACTGTTGAAATCACATCTGAAGCACACTGCTTTGTAACTAGAAGTTGGAATATTTTTAACATGCTCAGTGTTCTGAGGCTTTAAAACAAGGTAGATTCTCTGCGTTGTTGTAAAAGCCCAGGAGTGCATCCTTTCTGATGAAAGTAACATTGAGGGGAAAAAAGCCTACGCTGCCAGAGAGGTTCCCCATGGACACACAGCCATAGACCTCGACCAGAGTCAGTGATTTGCTCGATTCAGTATTCCTGCAATACCTAAAAGTTTTTAAACGTGTGACTGGTGATGATGAAATGTGGTTGTGTTCTCTACATAAAATTTTTTGCCATTACTGACAGCAAATATTGCCACAAAGAAAAGCCGGAGTGGGTTGGTGAGAGGTCAGCATGGCTATGGTTGGTTGATGCCTTTTGTGTATTCAGTATTTTGATGAGACAATGAGTACAATGTACACTCATTCGTTCTTTGGTGGTATTATGTAATGCGGGCTATGAGAGAATGCTTTTTAATCTTTCTCTAGGGTAATGAGCAACAGAGCAAAAGGAAACAGAGACTCAATTTGTTCTGCTCCTAAGGGCATGAAATACAAAACCTAATGAAAGAGCAGGTCCAGCAGACAGCGTTCACTTGCCACAACCCAGAGAATAAGGATGAGAGCACCTTCAATTACAGCATGACTCCACCGGCCCTGTACCAATGGCCCTCTGAATGCTTTTTTTAACCTTCTAACTCATTTGCTGTGTTTGCTCCACTTGTTGTTTCTTTGAACTGTGAACTCCGCTAGCCCTTTTGATCCAGGCCAATCAGACTGGAGCCATGAGACAACACATACTTCTTTTCAGTGGGAAGCTCCGAGTTAAGACTTCTAATCTCTCATTTGGCCCAATGAAACCCTTCTTGAGCCCGGGCAAAGCTCTGCAAGGATTACATCAAAATTAGAGGATTAATAACAGCCGTTTCTTCTGGGTGGAGTATAACTCTAAACTGATCCAACTATCCAACTCAGTGGTAATTTGTGAGGCATTAGTTTGCCCTGGTGTTGTGTTAAAAAAAAACATGAATTTAACGGTTTATTTTGATTTGAAAATATAACAAACTGACAAAAGATCAATAACACAAAAAACCCCGCTATAAATCGGTTTTTAAAAATACATTTAGCAGCACATATAAAGTGCTTTAACCATTAATTTTGTTATTTTTTACTTGGAGCGCATAATCAGCAGTTCATTTGCATTTTTAATATTTGCATTTCTTATTTTTATCTTCACTTTATATTAATAATATCATTCTAACTTTCTAGCATTTCTGCATGAAAACACACAAGTTTCGGGTACACATGGACCTAAAATCTAGGTCAAAATCACTTTTACCCAGGCTGCTATTTTCTTATTATTAAAAAAAAAACTGTTTCTGCTTAACAGCAGGGCTGTACAGTCTGACATATGTGCAATGAATGAAATTACCGCAATAGCATACAGCCGTGAAATAGAGCCCCTTGTTTGTGTGAGGTGAGAGTTTGTGTGCTTGTTTGTGTGTGAGGTGAATCATTGCCGTCATGAATCATCTCGTTAGACAACCCAGTGTTGTAAAATGATAAATAAATCTACCCTATTCTACTTGGTAGTTGTAGTCTATCTTGCGAAAAAAAATCATGTCCCTGGCTGCGTAAAGTCCATACATTCTACAACAATTCCCATAATTCCTGTACAGTTGTCTCTATGTTGTTTCCTCAGCGATTAAAGCTAGATGACGAGAAAATGAAGCGGTATTTTTCAAGTTTTCAACCAAATCCCAAACGAGCTTGCGAGAAAGAAATTACACTGCCAAATGAAAATTAGGTCTAAAAGAAAGGGAACATTTATCGATATAATGCAGAGTAGAAAAAGGATTCCCCTCCCACTTTAGATGAGGAACAGCAGCTCTTGTTCTGTTGCAAGTAGGCTCCAGAAAAGATTTGAGGAAACAACCCTTACCTGACGGGTAATATTAAAAAAATACAGGAGTTATTGGTTTAAATCTTGTAAGGTCTGTTCGTAAATATTGTTTTGTATTTAGTGAATAGCCTGTATAATCAGTCATTTTAAGTGATACCTGCCCACAGACCCTATTTGTGACCAATGACTTGAATCTGTTGTGTTCTGTTAAAGAACAAAGAAATCATTTGGATTCTAGTTTTAGTTCTTACACTGCTTCCCATGTTTGTTAGTGTAAATCACTAGTAAGAGAACACAAACTTTACATATACTGTATGATCAAAATTTATTTAATATAAATAATACTGTATGTATGATGATAAAAATGTACTGATTAATGTTTTGTATAGCAAGAGATGTTATGTCCCCCCAATTTACCATTATGGGAAAATAAAGAAACTGTTTGTCTGAAAACATTTCTTGTTAACGTTTGCATTTTGTTTGCCCTGTATGCAACAATGTCTTTTACCAGTCACATTCCTGTGAAAGTGACAGACTGCACTACTTGTGGTTGTTTTTAGAGATGATAAAAAAACATTTTATACTCATGCTACAACTTTAAGACCTTTGCTACAAAACTTTTAACTGCTGTAGCAACAGTGCTAGGTGCAAAAAAAGTTAACGTACAGCCCTGTCCAGTGTAATGTAATTTGATGCAACACCATTACTGTTGACCTCAAAAACTAAGAGTGGTTAGGCAACCCCCCTGTGATGGGAAAATAAAGAAACTGTTTGTCTGAAAACATTTCTTGTTAACGTTTGCATTTTGTTTGCCCTGTATGCAACAATGTCTTTTACCAGTCACATTCCTGTGAAAGTGACAGACTGCACTACTTGTGGTTGTTTTTAGAGATGATAAAAAAACATTTTATACTCATGCTACAACTTTAAGACCTTTGCTACAAAACTTTTAACTGCTGTAGCAACAGTGCTAGGTGCAAAAAAAGTTAACGTACAGCCCTGTCCAGTGTAATGTAATTTGATGCAACACCATTACTGTTGACCTCAAAAACTAAGAGTGGTTAGGCAACCCCCCTGTGATGGGAAAATAAAGAAACTGTTTGTCTGAAAACATTTCTTGTTAACGTTTGCATTTTGTTTGCCCTGTATGCAACAATGTCTTTTACCAGTCACATTCCTGTGAAAGTGACAGACTGCACTACTTGTGGTTGTTTTTAGAGATGATAAAAAAACATTTTATACTCATGCTACAACTTTAAGACCTTTGCTACAAAACTTTTAACTGCTGTAGCAACAGTGCTAGGTGCAAAAAAAGTTAACGTACAGCCCTGTCCAGTGTAATGTAATTTGATGCAACACCATTACTGTTGACCTCAAAAACTAAGAGTGGTTAGGCAACCCCCCTGTGATGGAGTTGACAAAGATGTAAGATCGGCTCCATGAAGCCAGTGTATATTGCCAGACTATTGCAGAGTGTAATATACTTTATATTACAGGTGTTCTTGTTGTGTCCACTGCCATATATGTGTGTATGTGTACATGTATGTGATCTTCAGATTTAATAGTCATTTTAAACTCAATTCTTCTTGTGTGTGGATGATTCTCTTTTTATTTAGTTTTTAACTATAGTACTTTGACATTATTATTACGCATACCAAATCATCTCACTTACACAAAAGAAGAAATGAGAAAGCAGTTCAAACATTCATCAATAAACCAACCAGTCTTTCATTTCTAAAAAGCTAACAAGAACTTATTCATTCATTAGTCAGTCTCTTTTACTGGTTGATGATAAAAATGTTTTGTGATGGACTGCACGGAGGGAGATTCTACTTGTATTGATCAAGAAAAGGAAGGGTTTCAACGTCACATGAAAAGCAATAACCAACTCATAAAGGACTGAAACATTTCCCGTGCGGACATCATAATGTGACAGTAATAATTTGATTAAACACATTTGATGAGTTAAGAGCTGTTTGTATATAATAAAGACACAACAGCAGCAGTCAGCAGGGGTGACATGAGAGCCAATCTGGACAGAGAAAAAAATAACTGGAAAGAAATGAAAACTGTTGAAGAACAACAGGGAACAAAACTTCCCTGTTCCTCATTAAAACTGTATTTTATCCAGTGAGGCTGTGGTGCAGCAACTTTAGTTCTGTTCGAGTTCAACAGAAAGAAGCATTTTCAGCTATTTTTAAAGACATTTTAACAACAAGCAATAAAGTGGATTGCAGCATCCACCCTAATGTAGACATTGTAGAACTATCCTACTTGTAAAATATTAATTTCTGTTGGACTTTTCTCAACTGGCAAGATGGAATAACTTCAAACAATAGAGCTAAAGCACAAACTCTCTGAAACTGAGGTGAGTAAGTACTACTTCCAGAGAAAGCCGAACTAAAACCAAATCAGTTCTATTGGTAAAGGTAACATTGTACTCAAAGTAACTGTTTTACTAGATTAGACACCACCAGAAAGTTTGGTTAAAGTTTAACCAGGAAGTCCATCTTTAAGTTTGTCAGTTCAGGTTTTCATTTCTCAGTTGGGTTTTTAAGTTATGTTCCACAGTCGGTGCAGATTTAAAGGTGTGAAAGACAATTATTAAAGGAGACCTATTATGCTTTTTCATATTTTCTGGCAATTCTATTATATTACATCGTCAGATGTTTATGTTAAACATGACCAAAGTTTCAAATAATGAGGTAACAGTATTTAAAAGAAATCCCCCTGAGCAAAAACATCAGATATCCCCCTGTTCTGAATGCTCTGTTTTAAACAGTTTTTTCTACTAAGGGCTAAGGACAGGAGCATCTATAGCTAGTTTCAGACAGATGCTGAAATGAGGGCCTGTATGAAGCGACAGTATAAGATAGAAAATTCTTTTTTTGAACTGAATCATGCAAAGCTACCATAGATGAGTCAGAGAACTACAATATATGCAGTATAATAGGTTACCTTTAACAGTTAAATGCTTTAAGAAAATACTGGGCTAAGTGTTGACGTCAATTAACTAAATTAATGTCAATTAAAAAGAACCAAAACAAAAAAAATGCAAACAAATATGAAATAAGGAGAACACATTTAAGAAAGTAAAAAACATTACATCAGCCTTGATGCAGGAAGTGAAGAATTAAGGAAAGTGGATCTCTTCCATCACTCACGCATGACTAATCCATAATACCTCTCCTCCTCTGACACTAATAACACTATAGCCAGCAAATCAAAACACCATGCAGCCACTTGGTGCTCTTCGTGGTGTTAGGGTGGATACGCTGACAAAAATCTCCTTCAATAATGTCCTCCCTAACCATTCAATTACAGCCCCCTTGTATCTTAATGCTTTTGGAATACGCTGCAAGCAACAAACTCGATTTGCCGCTGATCCCGGGGGGTGGGGGGTGGGAGCTAGAAATGTGTGAAGTTATAAGGAGAATTTAAAGAAGAAAGTGGGCAGACCAGGCACGCTCCATCATAGCTTTAGCTGGTGGATTGAGGAGGGGAGGAAAGAAGGAAGCAAGAGCTAGTATCCGACCTGAATGACAAACTCCTCAGAGAGATGGGGGTCTGAGCTGTTGGAACCAACTCAAACACTTTGAGTCCAGCACCTCCTGTGTAAGAGATTTATCAGAGGAGGAAGTGGCCTTGGCTCCTCGTTTTGGTCTGATTTGAGGCCTGAGGGATTCAGCCTTCTGGGAAGGATCAACCTTCACCGTCCAACCTGTAATTAGTGATTAACGGTGAAGTCCAGACTTTTGATTTACTCTGCTCTGCTCCCAGAATGGGATGTTGGTCAGTGACAAGGCGAGAGGTAAATCACCTATTGCACTGGAGGCAACAAGCTTGTCAGGGAAAATGGCATGGGTCTGCAGGGCGTTGCAAAAGGCCAGCTGCATGAAGACAAATTACACCAAGGTTGCTTAGCCAACCCCCTTAACTCCATCCTCTATCATGCTCTGTCGCTCTCTTTCTCCAACACATGCTCACTCGCTGTCTCTTCACGAAGTCTCTGATTCTTCTAACGCACTCCCTCTCTCTTCCTCTCAATGATGTTCAATATTACTAAGGCAGAACAGTTGTATGCCCCCAATTGCTTTGAGTTTGACATTATGAAATGGAGATAAAAGTATGTTTCCTTGACACTGAGTATTCATAGCCCATATGCAAAGACTCAAAGGGGAAAAAACACCCCAAAAACAGAATACACATTCTTGTCAGCATTCTCTGATCTTGATCTTCTGATCCAATCTTCCAAGAAGAATGGGGTTTCTGTTTTTGATGCTGAAGATGAGATACTCTGTGGACTTGATTGTTTGACAGAGAAAGAAAATAGTTTGAACACTGAAACACACATACTGCTTTTGTTTTCCCAAGGAAAATACTTCTTGCTTTTAATGCTGAACTGCCACTGCCACTAGTCACACTACTAAACAAAGTGGATCCCTGTACAATAAGGCAACAACAACAAAACCCTAATCAGGTGATTTTCAAGTGTGCCCACACAGACAAAAACACATTTTGACAGGGAGAGATCACACCTTTGCACCATTCAATTCAATCTTTATTGTTCCACCATGGTAAATTTGATTTGCAATAGGGTTAAAACAAACATACATAAGACATGAACAAAGGTAAGAACAGCTGTTACCGTATATAACATCTATTCTATTTGTTCGTCTAAAAGTATTCAAAAAGTTGAAATGGTAGCCTCAACACTGTAGGATGCTTCTGAGCGGCAGCTCAAGCTCAGTGCAAATTTAGGGCATTAATTACCGTGGTTGCAAAGGAAAATTTATATCTGTTAGTTTTTATTTTGGGGAATCTGTATCTCCACCCAGAGGGGAGAAGAACAAATTCCTCCAAAAGACGGTGGTCAGAGCTGGCTGTATTTTAGGTTGTATTTCCTCTCAGCTCTAAACACAACTCAGTTTAGAAAAGCAAAAAATAGCAAAAAATATAATTGGACGGTGATGTTGAATGAGGAAACTCTGGGGCAGAACGGAAATGGAAGCACGTTTAATCTAACCATGATGATTGTGTTGTCTTCAGAGGAAAAAAAGAGGTAGTCTGCACACTGAACACAAAAATGACAACTACGCCTACAATTACAGTAGTTACATTATATCACTCATAATTCTAAAACATTTATTATTTACATTAAAAACAAATATTTTTAAAAGATGCTGTAGCATATACAATGCTTCACAGCATTTACAACCAATAATTTGCTTATTGTAAACAAGTAGTCTGCATCTAGTGTTTTTTCCAAGCTGTCATGACCTAACTTTACGGAAACAAAGAGGCCTACATGTAGGCCACAAGCTTAGCTGTAACAAGACAAAAAAGGAGCCAAAATCTTTATGAATAAACTTTCAAACCTGAGTGTGACTTTTACGATGAAACCAAAACTGCGAGTTTTTATTGGCCAAGCCTTCAAAGAAGTACCCCAGGGGTGCAGCAATAATGTCACTAAGGCCATAAAAGGAGAATGCATCAGTTGCTCCTGGCCGCTGAACTTTGTTTTCAGCAGGTCTAACTCACCAGTCGAGATCAGACTGCTTTCCTTTGTTTTTCTTTTTGTTTCTCTTGTTTTGTGTTTTCTGAACACATTTTTGGATCCTGCAGGAGACCGTTAATTACAGTCTCATACCTGCAAAAGGAGATCGGGAGTACACCGTTCTTATCAAGAGGAAGATAACCACTGAAGCCCCGAACTCTCGATCTCTTATTGTCGACCCGCTGTTCTTTCCACTGTGCTGTTGAATCCTCCATCGGCAGTGCCCTGGCAATCATCAGAACCGAAGCCAAGACAGACTCTGCTGGATTTCCTAAACAAACTGACGCATTATAATCGCTACAAAGAACAATAGTAAAAGGCATTTGTGTCTGGGCAGAGATTAGGTTTAAAACTGTGATTTAATGTTGCAAACTTCATAGTGGTAGATTTTCTGTGGGATATACCAACTCCTGCATCCTGTTTATTGCTGTGTGTTTTTCCATGTCTAACACGTTTCATTTTGCATCGGTACCATGCTGCTGGGCTGGGCTGGCCTGACACTGTGTGTGAAGTCAATGAACAACACACTGTATTAAGTCAGAAGTCCAGTAACAACTGTCGAATGAAAGTTTGCTGTTGGTCCTTGGTGTCCACGGGAATTATTATTTGTGTATTTTTACACCTGCTTTTGTTCCTGACACTGTGTGCAGAGTCAATAGCTACAGTGGGGCCAAAAAGTATTTAGTCTAATGATTGTGCAAGTTCTCCTACTTAGAAAGATGAGAGGTCTGTAATTTTCATCATAGGTACACTACACAAACTATGAGAGACAAAATGAGAAACAAAATAATAGTAGGAAATGTAGGATTTTTAAAGAATTTATTTGTAAATTATGGTGGAAAATAAGTATTTGGTCATGCACAAACAAGCAAGATTTCTGGCTCTCACAGACCTGTAACTTCTTCTTTAAGAAGCTCTTCTGTCCTCCACTCATTACCTGTATTAATGGTACCTGTTTGAACTCGTTATCTGTATAAAAGACACCTGTCCACAGCCTCAAACAGTCAGACTCCAAACTCAACCACGGCCAAGACCAAAGAGCTGTCGAAGGACACCAGGAAGAAAATTGTACACCTGCACCAGGCTGGGAAGAGTGAATCTACAATAGGCAAGCAGGTTGGTGTGAATAAATCAACTGTGGGAGCAATTGTAAGAAAATAGAAGACATACAAGACCATTGATGATCTCCCTCGATCTGGGGCTCCACGCAAGATCTCATCCCGTGGCGTCAAAATGATCATGAGAACGGTCCCAGAACTTATTGGGAATGTGATTTCCTGGATTTTTATTTTTCTCATTTTGTCTCTCATAATTGAAGTGTACCTATGATGAAAAATTACAGACTTCATCTTTCTAAGTAGGAGAACTTGCACAATCTGTGGCTGACTAAACACTTTTTGGCCCCACTGTATACTTTACCGTATCTAAATTCCAGGACCACGGCCATGAGGTATAAGGATTAAGTTATATTGTACCTTACTGACTGTGCTTTGTGTGCCTTTTTTCTCTTTTCTTATACTAATCTCCAAACACAGCGCGTTTTACATGCATCCACACAAACACATCTGAGAACCACAGCTGCACTATAAACTCCAGCTGTGTTCCATGCCATTTCAGTGAGGACCTCCGCCATTTTGGATCACTGTGTGACGAGCCACCCATGTGGCGACATTCTCCTCGCTCCTTCCCCCCTCTATTGTCTCACACACCTACACACATATGCTTGCTGACTGATGTATGATTTGTTTGCTTAGAATTGATTGCAGTTTATTAGCTGAGGTTGCTGATCATTGATCAGGGCTAAGTTTAAATAAATCCTATTTTACTTCTAAATAACTGTTGCCTGTGGTTATTTGTGTATTGTGTTGTATTAACAGCTTGTTGTGAAAGTCAGTGCTTGGATTCACCCTTCGCTGTCCACCCTATTAATGTAAAATATTAGGTCTGACCCCAAATAGTCGAAGCTTCGATGGGCGGAGCCTGATTTGACTGTCAATCTCACAGTCAAAGCTTTACAATGAAACAAAGATCAGGCCATTTTGGTGATATGGGGGTGCTCAACGTCGTAGAACTACCAGTTTTCTCCCACTAAATTAATATACAGCCTATTAAATACACATTTCAATGTTTAATGCTGTAAATAAACATGTAAAAAGAATAAATAATAAATGCTTTTAAAGTGTGTGAATAAATCCAAAATTGTAACCCGAACCCTGGGGTCGTCAGTGTGCATGTGTAGTCGTAACATGTATGGTGTGTAGTGGCAGAAGAGACGGAGCCCCAACTGGTGTTGTGGCGAGTTGTCTGCACTTCGTGGGACTTCCAGATAATTTATCTCCATTGATGAACCCCACAAAGAATATTATAGCGTTTTTAAACAGCTGGCTACTTGAAATAGACCGAGGAACCGCGATATGCGTGCAGTTTTCAGCAGCACGCAGAGCTCTGCACTAGATCGGTGAAGGGCGAGAGAGAGAGGAAAAAGGGTCTTCAAAAAGCCTCAGTTTAGCTGGAAATTTACAGTGTAAGTCCCCCCCCCCCCCCCCCCCCGCGCTGGCAAACGACGCGCACAAAAACACGATTCGACTAAAGGCAGGACCTGACGATTCTGATTCGACTATGTAAATCCTTAGTCACGGACAGCCCTATAAAATAGTAATCAAATATCAGCATTTATAGGTGGGCAAACCGTTAGAGACTGTTTTCAATTTTAGTGTTTGGCCCCTGATTCCAAGGTGGTGTCCTTTCTTCATTTTTATTAATATATTTTATAATATAACTACTAAGATTTTTTAAATATGGTAGATTTTTAGCTCATAACCAAATCTGCCCCTACCAGTAGGGTTGGGTATCGTTTAAAATTTTACGATACCAGTACCAAAACCAGTATCCTTAAAGTGATACCAATAGCATAAGTACTTCATTTGACACCTTGCATAAAATGCCACCTGTTGAAGCCATAGTACTTAACTGGTAGCCTATTATTTTTTTTTATTATTGTTATAGACAAGCAAGGTTACCTATTTTATTTTTTCCTTGTTTCAAATAACTGTTACCTAAAAGAATTGGGAAATTTTATCAGATCGCTGCTCATCCTAATTAGTTCATCTCACGGGTAGTAGGCTAGTATATGGGGAAAAACTACAGCTTGCGATTTTTTTAATATTTGAATGAGGGAGGAGGAGTGAAATAGTTATGTGACCAAATGAGTTGAGGGAAACAAATTTAAGGTAATTTTTTATACTTGAAAGTAAACAACTTAAAATTATTTTGTTAACTTTCGATCAATAAACTGAATTGAAAGATCTCCGCAAGTGCTTTTTTCCTTTATTGGTGAGTAGCAAACCTCCTTCAAAAATGACAGTCACAAGTATAAAACGAGAAAGGAGTCTGTTTAAACAAGTCACTAAAGTACACTAAAGACGCCAAAACAGAGGATGGCGGATGCTGCACGTCCAGCCGATCAAACCAAATACACCTGAAGCAGCTACAGCTGCAGCCGGAGGCTCCGTGAGTAATATCAGCTGATCACTGGTGCGCCAAACAAGTGTTTAATTGATGTGATGAAAAGTAGCGATCGATCAGTGACAAGTGATGTGAATAGCAAGTGTTGATGTTGTTGATGATACCAGGAGATGAAACCAACGGAAAGCCAAGCTTGTGGTGATAAACTTGCAACAGTGGCGAACATGCCTGAGACCGCACCCGAATGTGAGTGGCTATTAAAATCACGCATGGATTCGACACATGCAGGCTTTTTCTATACAGTTTATGGTGCAGGCACATAAGGGAAAAAAAGGCCTGCTCTTCACTTGTGTGTTGGCTGCAAGCAAAACCATACAAATAGTATTTTTTTGCTTACAAAATTTCTGGTTACAAAAAGTATCGATTGAAGCACTGGTTTGACTGGCGATGTTTTGATTTTACTCGATACTGGGCTGTTTCAGTCGATACCATAAAGGTATCGAGTAGCGATACCCATCCCTACCAACCAGATCCAAACAATATGCATAGACTGTCTTTTGACTTATTTGTACAAGGTTTTGGGACTAACACACTACTAACGCCTAAGTTAACTGTGTGCGAGTGTGTGCTTGCTGCGTGCACTCGCATGCCATGTTATATCGTCCCCTACTGTACTCGCATTGCCATGGCTCAGTGAGTTATTTTGCCATCCAATTCTCTTCGGGATTTTTACAGTGCGTAATTATCGTCCCCACTCTCTCACAGCAGCAGGTATGTAACACAAGTGGAGCATAATAATAATAATCCTGACTATTCAGTACCACGTTATAATGTAGGGCTGCCCCTGACTAAATATTTTCCTAGTCGACTAGTAGTTGTTAGTTCAAGCCATTAGTCCACTAGTCATAGCACGTTTATGATATTAATTTACTTAACTCATAGGACTGCTAACTCAACTAATTAGCTAATGGCAGCTAGAGTTAGCAGCAGAGCAGTGTGCAGCGGTAAGTGACTTCTGTATTACAAGAGAAAAGATCCGGGTTGCAACAACCCCCTGATAATTTGATCCGTGTGACAAGGAGCAACTCCCAAATGGAGTTTGAGGTTTTAGTGGATTTTGTTTTTGGCAACTACCCGACCAATGAGAAGTTTGTCTACTTAAACTCTTCTCATCTATGCTTTATCCAACAATATATATTTTTATGTTTACGGTAGATCATTTTGAGATAATTTCTGTAGCATGTGATCACAGGTTTTTCCTGGCTCAGAATGGGCCTTTGGGGGGGTGACTTTGCACGACAGTAAGCATGGCCAGTACGCGTACAGTAAAGCCAATGAGTTACCGAAATCTATGCATTTTCTTGGAATTTCTGACCATTTGATGATGGGCTACTATAGCTTAGTAGCCCAATGTTATTTCCAGTTAGACAATGCATCAGTTTAATATTTTTTGTTTTTTTTTCAGAACGAGTTCAGCATTTCTAAACTTTGCTGTAGTGCGTCAGCCTTTTCTAATGTCCCGTCTACTCCAGGCTTTGATTGGTCAGTTCACGAAAAATGACTTTGACGAGCTAGGGGTGGCACCAAAAATTTCTCTATGCAGGAAAAACCCTGGATCTCCTGTTATTTATGTCTGTGTATTGCCTGCTTTTCTTTCACATACGTTTGTCTGACAAAGACCTTATAAAATACTGATTTAACTTTCAGAAGCTTGCAATATTTCAAGTGCCGACTACCTTACGGATACTGCTTTTTTCCTTCACCTTTACCAAACTGGACCATCTGGTGTTGCACACTATCCACATTCTTTATGTAGGCTATAAATGCCTGACATCAAGGTTTGGATTATCTACCTTTTTTTTAATCTGTATTAAGAAACTATACTATTATTTTATCACAATACACCTGTAAAATGTGATAAAACAAGACAGGAAAATATAAAACAGTTAAACGTGGGAGGCTGTGGTGATAACTTCAGTAAACATCATCTCAGGCACTCATATGAACAACTGAATTTATCTATGTAAATAAAATGTTTATTTACATGGAAAACTCTGCAGCTCAACTTTAGGTCAAATAACTTCAACAGCATCATTTTGAGGGCATAACTACCTTTGATGTGAATTCTGAGCTTTTCCACATAAATGAGATTTTATAATGCTAAGAGTCCCAATCCAAGAAAAATACCCTAGGCACGGTTACATTGACCAGTCATAAAGTATCTATCAGCATCCAGTCTCACCCTTCTGCATCTAAGGAACAAGAAGAAATAACTGTGTTTTTGCATTATTATTGCTAGAATATGTTGAAAAATGCAAAAATTACAGTTGTTAGGTAAAGGGTGAGAGGATCATTATTACCCCCTTCATCTCTCCTCACACAAACATCATAAACATCAAGATGGCTGTAAAACATTAACAAATGACAAGTGAAAGCATTACCTCTGGCTGATCAGCCTCAAGTCTGTTTCCAAAGCAGCTGTTGGGATAGATCCTAAGGGACGGCCTGCATTAGTATGCAACAGAGCCTAAGAGGAGCTCTAATTGGATTAATTTTATCACAGCTACCTTGTGGAAAACAGCTAATGAAAAATCCCCTATCTTGCTGCAATAAGTAAATCATAGAGCATTTAAACTATAGCATAAGAAAGGCCGTTTAATGGTTCCATCATATTTCACCCACATAACCTGCATGGCTTTAAACTGTATCAGACTGCATTGTTTTTTATGAGGGTATAAAGTTAATTTATGCCTGTTCTGTCAACATCAGAAATCTGTTTGCATGTCTGTGTGTATTAAGAGGTCAGTATATATAGCATACCCATCAATCAACTTCATCCATTGCAAACTCAGTAAGAATTACAGTACAGTACGTTTCCATCCAACTTTGCATTCTACTGGTTTTGTACCAGCATCAGCATCACAGCACACTTCAATAGCTGCACAGCTGCAAATGGGGCATGCCAACACCTTCAACTGGATGACAGGAGATGGTAAATGTTTAGAAAAAAAGGATGGATGCAGCAATCTGTTTACAGTGTACTGCTAAACAATCCTGACAGCCAGAAAAGAACATTGAACCGGTCTCAGTCAGGGGGTACTAAAATATTCTTTATATTCTGAGAGAGGGTTTTCTTCTTACTGTGAATTTAAACCAGACCAGATCATTATTGATATAGTTAAGTTAACAACATATAGAAAGTGCAATTGGGATTTGTCTGATTTGAAAAGTTGTCTATGGAGAAAAAAATAATTAAATGATTAAAAAAAAATGCAGGGGCTTGCATAGTAATGCACTTCTCTTGGGAGTGGACGTGGATTGTTAGAAAGGCCGGTGGTGTGGATTGCCCTTCATTCGGGTTTCAGCATACTGACTGAAAACATCACTAACTGGCATGGGATTCGGGGTGTACCAATAAATTGATACAGCAATATATTGTCATACTTTTTTCCATGATACTGTATCGGTATTCCAGCCCATCAAATCGATATATATTAAAAAATAAAAAATAGCGCTTTGACGGTTAGCTCAATGCTAACTTATAATAGGATTTACCATTATCGTGCTAATGGACATTAGCATCGTAATTGCGAAAATATAATCTTAACATAAACTACACATTTTGCTTCACATCCTGAGTGACACACTGTGCAAATACTTAGAGTACATATCTTTCCTGAGCTCTCTGTGAAAAAAAGAGCTACTAACTTCAACGTCTTTATCTGCTACTTCAGTACTCCACATTGACTATCTACAACAACCCCAAAGGGTCAAAACTCAAACCCAAAATTCCCTGTGGCCTAAAAATACAGCTATCCCTAGGTGGAGAAAGGGCAGTACAATTCTGTGTCACTGAACAGTTGTCAATATAATGTGATGTACATATTAGACTTGGGTGGTCCACAGCAATTTGTATTTTCAGCAAAAAAAATTCTGTAAATTCAGTGAATTTGCATGTTTATGTGCCTTTTATTAAGAAATGTTTTAATAATAATTTTTCGTAGTTGCTCTGTAGTTCTGTGGTTTTATTTTACAGACGGGAAAACGTGTGCTGCCAAATTTTTGTTTTCTAACAGTTTGGATTTGCAGCAAATAGATTTATAGATAATAGTTTTTCACAGGCATTTTGTATTAATAGTAAGACAGAAATCTTGATGCATCATTTTAGGATCGTCTAGCGATATATCAGTTATCGCAGAATTGCTGTATCGTGATATCATTATCGTAAGCCATATATTGTGTATCATATCGTGAGGTACCCTGCGATTCCCACCCCTACACGGGATGTGCACGGCCCAGGACTGGAGGGCTCTGCAGTAGGTGATTAAAACTGCTCAGAAGATCATTGGTGCACATCTCCAAAGCATTAGTGATAACGGTGAGGTGCCTAAGCAGAGCCCAAAGGACAGCACCCACCCCAGCCACAGCCTGTTCACCCTGCTGCCTTATGGGAAGACATACAGAAGTTTCAGCTGCCGCACCACCAGACTGCAGAGCAAACTCAACTCAAATTTATCCTCATCACTGCTTCAATTGAATATTTAATTTTTAGAATTGCTTCTACATTAATGTATACTGTCTGCTACGTAGCCGAACAGAGTTACACACTCAATTTCACTCTAAAACCAAGTTGTATTGTGACAAAAAAAATCTTCCTTGTAGCTTGTTTTGTCTTACCATTTTTAATCATGTTCTTTGAGATAAGACACACTGTCGATGCTCCTAAAATAAATAAAAAAAACAAATTCTATATGGATGAGGACTTTTCAAAGGTGTTTATGGAGATATAAAAAGGTTCCCTCTAGTTTTTTATTGGGTTCATATCTACTTTCTACACTTCATTTACAGTGTACTGTCTATATATTTGCTACATATCAGTGACATGTCAGACTAACTAATGCTAAGGGTCCAGTTTGCTTGATCCCTACTTCAAAAATTGTGCTGTAAGTACTTTTCACTGAGGCATCAAGTGTCTTCTGGCTTAAAATGTGTCAATATTCAGAGCAATCCAAGCCTTAACATTTACAATTTTTAACTGGACTCTGCTGAATTGTCAACTGATTCAGTTTATTAAATATATCAATGAGGAGCATAGAGTTAGCTGAAACCTGTCAGGCTCAACTGTCTCATGACCTTGATTAAATTGCACAGTAGTAATGAATCATGATTTTTTCTAGTCCAAACAAAAACATAAAAAGCTATATCTGCGTGTGTGTGTTTAGTGAATGTATAATTGTTAAAACAGACAAAGCCTTCACTTTGTCATCAAGTTCAAGAGGAAAGAATAATCCTTCCTTGAGAATTGAGAAATTTTTCCTTGTACTTCAGGATCACAAATAATTATTCAACTTCTTATAAATCTCTCTAATACATTCCAGAGATAGAAAAGTCACATGTTGGAAAATGAACCATGAATTATGAAACCATTTTAACACCACTTCCCACAGCCTGTGAATAGAATGCTCAGCAGAGGTTTTGACAAGCAAAAGCCTGAGTATCAATTAACTGTCGCTGTGCCATGGGTGCTGAATAACAGTAAACTTGCCTTAATGGAAGGTGTCTTTTTTAGAGGAGGCCTAGCTGTTAGTTTGGACATCTAATTATCATCTTCTCAGAAGTAAATAGTTTAAGTCAACTAATTTTGGGGACTGGCAAACATTCTGTAAATGTAGGGATTACACAAGACTTGGAAACACAATATTAGAGCAGCCTTGCATTAAAATAAAAAGCATTTTGGTCTTCCTTTTCTTT
>NW_025731263.1:0-7411 GCF_021292245.1 Micropterus dolomieu
CATGTACCCATCCTCTGATGGCTACTTCCAGCAGGATAATGCACCATGTCACAAAGCTCGAATCATTTCAAATTGGTTTCTTGAACATGACAATGAGTTCACTGTACTAAAATGGCCCCCACAGTCACCAGATCTCAACCCAATAGAGCATCTTTGGGATGTGGTGGAACGGGAGCTTCGTGCCCTGGATGTGCATCCCACAAATCTCCATCAACTGCAAGATGCTATCCTATCAATATGGGCCAACATTTCTAAAGAATGCTTTCAGCACCTTGTTGAATCAATGCCACGTAGAATAAGCAGGCGAAAGGGGGTCAAACACAGTATTAGTATGGTGTTCCTAATAATTCTTTAGGTGAGTGTATAAGCGTTGTGGGGCTATATTTATCAGATATGACAGCTTAGTATCAGATAAAGTACACAAAATATTTATTTGTGTGACTGTACTTTAAATTTATGTGTGGGGGGAAACTGTATGTATGGGATTTTTTTATGTTGAACCTGGATACCATGCAGCTTTTTCTCATGATGTTTGGAAGGTTTGTGACAGAGCCTCATCCAAATTCAACCCCCAATTGTGGATCGCATACCTGTATATATTTTCCTAATGTAATTTTAATGTTTTTGGTGGAGTCAAATGAAAAGATCAGCAGCCTTTGGTTGAATGTACACAGACACTATTAAACACAAAACACAATAAAACAGCACTCACTGCTGCTCCAGTGTGTTTCCGATTTATTTACCTCTTGCAGGAAACCTGGAAACCTTCATGGAGGAATAAATGCAATGACATTTCCTATATTGTACAGCCATTCATGGCATCATTGTCATTTCATGGGTCTGAGAAAGTGGGCTATTTCATAAAAATTTGATGGCAAGAAATGATTTTAATCACACGTAGATAACCTCCGCCTGTGTCTGCTGTGGCTTCGGCTGCTCCCAATATTCTTCTTCCTACTACGCCGTCAAACAAGGCTAAACAGGTTTTATTCCTTATTTATTCCACTGCATATCTTCCAGAGTAAAGCCCCAGGCAACACTGTCTGTATTTACTTGAGATTGGATGAGATGCTGAACTAAATAAGGCTTTTAATCCCTTTTTTATCAACAACTTGGTCATCCTTAGCAGCATAAGCCCTGTTTTTGCTTTGCTGTGGAAAAGTGGCTGTTGAGTAAAAAGTCAGCACGCAGGTGAATGAATAATAACAAAAGCTATAGTCTAGGAAGCTAATTCCATTTCAGAGCCACAATAGGATTCAAGACAGAATCATTCTCCTGGGAAACACAGCAAAAGCAGTAAGCCTGTTCTGAATGAAGACCTTGGTTTATCATAAAGCAGAGACATGGGCATCACAAAAGAAATGGTACCGAGTACTGTTCCTCTGAGTTTACATACTTGCTGTGTATGTGTGTGTCTTTCAGAGGATCAGGGTTGCTGACAGGCGATAAAAAAACTCCCACATTTTAATCAATAAGGCCTTTTCTTTTGTTAAATATTAGTACTTCAGTGTGCCGTTAATGTAATGTGTGATGTATGTCTGGTTCACACAAATCCTAACAACCAAGCTAGCAAGTAGAGTGTTTGGCTCGTGTAAAGTCAATTACATGGACGGATGAATGGTTTGTTTTTATTCTCTCACAAAACAGCCACATGACACACATGTTGAAATATTTACCCAACATGGACATGCAAAAACACAAAATACAAAATTAAACAAATACAAAAAAATCAGATATCAAGCATATAAAACAAGCAATGTGTTGTGCCTAAAATTGAAGCATGACACAGGATATTAATAGTCTTACCAGCAGCTCTGTGAGGCTGTACTTGCTGGTCTCATTTATACACATGAATTGCTGCCAAATACTGAACCCCAATAGCAATGTTTAGCTTTTGTAATGATTTTAAATGTCCTGTATATTTTTTATATTTATATTTAAAATATTTTTATATTTTGTAGATTATTTAAGATGTTAAGATATAACGTAGTCTCTGCGTGGATGCAGGGCCACAGAGGTGATAATTTGATTGAAGTTCAGGAGTCATCTTTCAGGAGGCACCCACAAAGTTTGTACAACCTCCAGTTGCAGGACAGACAAAGGTTTGATAGATGGGTCGGCATCAGTTTGTGTCAAAATAATGAGTGTGGAGGATTCTAACTGTTTCAGGAGAAATGTTTAGAAATGGGAACAGAGTCTGAACATCTGTCACAGGAGTTTAATTGCCAAGGGAAAACATTCAGCCTTTTCGAAATGAAGGAGGAAACATTAATTTCTTTACTTAATTAAACATGAAACCATTCTTTCTTACTTCTAATTAAAGATCTACGGAGCTAGCCAACTGAAGTAATCTCAGGTGTCTAAACGTCTCTCCACACTTCATTTCATTTCTTTTAAGCGCCATGCCAGCACCAGGAGAGGGGTCTGTCACTGACTATTTGTCAGCGCAAAACAAAGGGGTGGAACAACTTAACCGAGGTACTTTGATGTTAAGGCTGTGTATTTTTAGTCTGTAACTAACAGGAGGGTACAAAAACTGAGTGCAGATGGGCAGGTAAGGCAAGATAACAGTAAATGTCATACAGATGCAAAGTGGAGCAAGCAAGTTGAAAGCAAGTCCAAGTGGCAATTGAGAATAAAGTGAATATATATAAAACACAGTTAGAGTTAGGCATAAGTTTGCCTTTTACCCTACATATTACACCAAGCAGTCTATATTAAAGTCTCTGTACAAAAGATCAATAATCTGTTTGATGATGCCTGTTTTTTTAATCCTGCTATATTCACAAAGCTGACCATTAAGCATTTATAAGAAACAAACAGGCACTTAATAAATTCACAGAGAACACAGCTGTGATCATATTTAATGTCATGTGATTACACTCAAACAAACCTTTACAGTGTGTTTTAAAGCATTCAATAACTATTACTACACATGTACTAATCATTCACAGGCAGGTTTAAAACAATGTTTAATAAATGAGGAATTGTTGCGCTTGAAGGGTCAGTTTAGTTTTAAGTCAAGGGCCACTTACTAGATTTCTGCCAGACCTTTCAGCCACATGTTATGGCCTTCATCAGCTGATAGAGTTTGTCATGGAGAGTTAAAAACCTCAATAATAAATCAAATTAATGTAAGTCATTCATTAATACATATAATATGCAAACATAATAATTAACTAATACATGTTTTATATCTGTTTAAAACATTTGAAACTGTTATATTGTTAATCATTCATTAACTGTATATGCTACCTTACGGATCATAGAAAAGTGTTTTTAACCTGCCTATAAATGTGAAGTGTTACCTAAAGGGGCAAAGAACATATTTTCTTGAAACCTGGGAAGTAGGGTACTTTAGGGCATGATCAAAATACGAGTGATTACCGTCGATAGATCAGATTGTGGGAGCGAAAGATTTAAATTAAATGACACCAATCTTGCGAATGCCATTTAAATTCCAAAGTGGCATGATGATGCAATTAATTTGCATGTGAAATGGATACAGTGAATGCAACCTCATGAAGAGTAATGCTAGATTAAAAAACACATCCTGTTTTTCCCGCTCACCTTCTCGCTTCCTGTCTCTCTCTATCACACACACACACACACTAGTGCACATTCACACAAAGGATGCCATAAATATAAACAATAACAAATTTAAAACATGAAATCAGCAGGGTCTTTAGGGTGTCATGCGTTGCATATTGTTAGCAAAAGATTACAAAACACAGAGTGAGGAGGGGGCAACGCTGGCTTGCTTCAGTTATATTTATTGTATACATATTTGATCAGTTAGTAATTCTTCTGTTGTCGTGACTGTACTGTCGGATCATTAAACGTAAACCTGTTTTTGGTCATATTCATACACAGACAGATGAAGGTGGAAAGAGATTTAAAAAATGAATCACAGCTCATTTGTCCTATGGAGTATTTTTGGTTATGAATGCCTACAGCAATTTTATAATTCATTAAAATAAAAACCAAAAGCTGTTCCTTTAAGTCACATTTACTAAAGATTGACACAGAAAAGTATGAATGCTGTACCAGACGAATGAGCCCTGGCAACCCTGTGCTAGTTAAGTAATCTTGGCTCAAATAGCCTTCACGTCAGCTCTTCAGGAGTTGGCCTTCATGGCAAGTCTGCATGTATTTTCTGTTCTGTTCACTGTTTTCTTTTTTTTTTTTTGCAGTTTATGGTGTATGTAAATTATGATGTTATCCTAAAATAGTAGATACATTTCATCAAACTACAATTTGTATGGTAAAAAACAAAGTTTCACTGACAACATATGGTATGTGAGGCTAAGACTTGCGCAGTAGTGACCGTGCCAAAAGCCAGTAAATAAAGGGAGTCAAAATCGAGCAAAAGAGCTGAAGAATTTAAAGGGTTAAAGGCTGTTGCTGTTGCCAGAAATCTGATAAAGCATATATTTCTGTGCACCAGCAGCATAAAAACACCTATACTTCTCACCAGGTAATTAAAACAGTAAATGAAAAGTTTGTTTTGAACTTGGTACACTTATATGCTCATTATGTGTCCCAAAATATTAACAGTACTTTCTCTTAGGAAGCATGCTAAAATGAACTGTATTTACAGTAAATAAAACCAACAATACCGACATGCTAAAATGTATTTTTTGGGAGGATTATACATAAAAAAATGAATGTTTTTGTGTTGTGTTGATGTGTTGCACAATGCAAAATGTAACAAAGACACAATGAAAAATAACTGAATAAATCCTTAGAGATACACATATTTTACTTGTTATTTGTGATGATTTGAAAGAAGTGGCAGTGGTGTTGAAAATGCATGTGTTTACGGCGTGACCTATCGTTGCCTCCTATGTGAATGTGTTGTCTATCCTCTTTCTAGGGCTTCGTAGTAGAGAGGAGGTCATGCTGTCCAGGTCTATTCTGTCCACACCAACAACACTGACATTAGTATATATGCTATAAAAAAATAATACATGTACTAGACTTTACTATAGAGGCACAGGTTGAACAGAAAGGATGGGCAGCAGGTGTGCAGGGCAGAGGACTCCTAGTGGGCAGGTGAGGAATAGCTGGTTTAAATCAGACACATTTCTCTCACACTAATCAGCATGTAACTGAATGACTTTCTTTGTCGTGGTGCTGTTTCTCAGGCAAAGGTCACCTGCTTTTGTCCGTCCTCACAGTGAGGCTGCTTTTAGCTTTTCTCCCAGTTCTTTCTCTCTGGTGTGTTCATTTAATTCATTTTGGAGAGCAGGCCAAAGGCTTAATGTTCAAACAGAGAAGGAAATATTACTATTAACTGTGCCTCCACACTTCCCATTAGTTCTTCCTGTTTAATTAAATTAATTTGTAATTAAGAAAACCTTGAACAAATTGTTAGTGCACACAAAAGCAGTATCAGTCACTATTTGTCTGTCTGTGTGTTCACGCACTCCTACTCTTTCCCATGTGTATTTCTAGGTTCCTGGCTTTTACAGGGTTAGTACTTTGATTTGGGATTATCCTCAGGTTTAGGCAAACCCCTTTGTGTTGACATTGTATGACACTATAGCATCAATAAGTTAATTGATTAATTTAAATTAAATTATTCTTGTGGCAAAAACAATCTCAGTCATTACTCATTGTCAGTGTCATCCGGGCAGACCTTTAGGTGTCACCTGTGTTATAAATTTAGTTAAGTTATTCTAAAAATGGACTTAAAGGGAACAGATCAGCAGTATCAGCAACAGTATCATTAAGGGAAGGCCTCACAAGCACTGATGTGCAAATAAAAGTGTTTGTGTCTGGAAAAATAATTATCAACAATATAAAAACCTCTGGGAGATAGGCTTTGTGTGGGTGTTTGTATGTGTTTACGATGCATTTTTCTAGTGTGAATTAGTTTGCACTGTTTAGGCTGACAGAGTCCTGCATGCATGGTTTCCACTTGTATGTAGGGAGAATGATAGAAGTCAGCTGGTAAACTGTCATCCAGTTAATTTAGTTATTTAATTTAGTAAACATCAAAGTGCGAACATGTAATATAACTTAACATGATTGTACAAAAAGAAATGGTCCAAACAAAATTCAATATATAACAGAATCCTATCAGCACAGAACAAACAATATTAAACAATATGTTTGTGTCATATTGTCAGGCAATATTGTTCATCATTTCTGATGTCTGATGATCACATACCGGTAATAGTTTCCTACATTTGTGAAGTTACGTGCTGACTAGGTCTGGCTGAGGAGCATAAGCTGCTAATTCAGCATCTTTGATTTAATATATAGCTCAAACTCTCTTTTAAGGAGTTGCTCTTATATGATAAGCTTTACTACATTTTCTTTGTCCATTATATGGTTTTCTTTTGTTGTTCTAAGCTATGCTTACAGAGCTTTTCTTTGCTTTTATTATTTTTATTTTTCTCTGTATCCATTTCCTCTTTGGTAAAGCACAAGTGTCCTTTGAAAAGTGCTAGCTAAATAAAAAAAGATAAATATGCTTGAGAAGTCTTGGAGCAAAAGGAATGAAATTGGATCAGACTGGGCTCAGCCTTTACTTCGAGTGAAGGTACACCAGCTTTCAGCTCCAGCTCTTCTGAGCTGGCAGCGACTGTCACTGACTGTCAGACAGCACAGCCCACTCCTGCATGTTTTATCAGCCTGATTGTGGCTCAGTCTGCGTTATATCCGGAGGTATGTCATTTCTTTTTGTGGCCTGCAGATTTAATCCCCCTTTTGCTCAGAGATTGGGTCTCTCTTTCCCCTGCCCTCAAAGTAAACCCTCCGCTCTTAAATCTTTTTTTTCTCAAATCATCAAGCCGTAGTTTGCAATTAAACCAAGGTTTTACTGTACATGTTACTTTTTTAAAAATACTGTTGTGATTTTCAAGTTCTCACACTGTGCTCTCTGATAATATTCAGAATCAAAACCAGCTTTATTGGCCAAAAATGTCTTACTTTATGTACGATATAAGTAGATATGTGCAGTATATACATACTATTGATATTTTAAAAACATTTTAGTGTTGTTTCCCATGTTTTAACATTTAAAAACAAGTCCATGCAACAGGAATTGTAATAGCATTAGCTCAAGAATGATGAATTTGTTATTTATTATGCATGCTCAGTGTCTCACAAGAGAAAAATCAATTGAACTACTTCAAATTGGAGACAATAGAAACCTTTGCTAAAGATGGTAACACTGAAAAAGCACAGAAATGAATATTTTGATCTGTAGCTCTGCTATAATCAGAAAACATGAGGATTAATCAGCTCCACTGAAGTGACAGCATTCAGCCTGTATGTCGGTGTGTGTTTGCTTGAATGCATGTGTGTATGTGTGTGTACCTGCCTGCACAGGTTTCTATGCAAATTGAAAAACTTCAGACTGTGTCCAATTAAAGTGCTTCCTCTTTGCGCTCCTGCTGTG
>NW_025731264.1:0-7570 GCF_021292245.1 Micropterus dolomieu
GGTTAATTATTGTTCCAGTAAAGGGGATTCATATCTAAAATGCAGTCACTTTTAAAGATGGGGTGCGATGGTTAAAGGTAATTGTAACTTAACAAGCAACTTGACTATTTACTTTTAATACCCAGTGAGTAAAGCAATATTGTTACTTTTTAAATGAGTAATAAGTAGTAAGTAACTCATTACCATTTCTGAGTAATTTGCCCAACACTTCAGCTAGATATGCCACATAAACTGATAATGCCGCGAAGACAGAGTGCTGCTTTCTACCCCCTGGTTGCGTGCGCATCTCGGTGATGATGTTGCACAGAAACCAGTCTATAATGCGCCTTTCATCCGCCATCAAAATAAAAAACGCACCTCGTGAAGGCGCACCTGGCTTTTAAAGAAATGGAAGATAACGCTCTTATAGTTTAAATTAATATTACGAACAAAACTCACCTATGGTTAATTTATTAATTAGGGCCTTACTTTGTGGCCATATTTTGTGCCGTTTAACTACCAGAATTGGAGTTGGACACACCTTAAATGCACTTCCGCCATACACTTTAAACTAGGGCTGAAACGATTCATCGATTAAATTGATTACTAAAATGCATCGATGATGCTTCATTTAATCCATTTCCACATCGCGCATACGCTGTGAACACGACGTGATTAAGATGCCGCAAAGTGGAGGAAGAGAGAGAAAGTAGCGAGGGAAAAAGACAGCCACCAAGCAAAAGTAGGCTACTTCTTAAACAACTCATCGATGAATCATTGATATAATCTATAGAAGCTTCGAATACTAAAATCATCGTTAGCTGCAGCCCTACTTTATACCATGCGCAACAGATTGTTCATTGAAGCTTAATCAGTGAATGTTTACTGTAGATGAGAAATCCATTTATATATCAATTTACTGTAACTATTTTTATTTTTTTTTTCTAGGACTGAGCCAAATCAGCATTAATGTTTCCTACAGAATAAAATTGTTACTGTACTGGTTTCTTAAAAAAGAAACCTTTACCAGCGTGTAGCCACTCCTGTTTATTTACTGTGGCTCATTATCCCACTGTTTAACTGTTACTGTGCAGAATCCGGCTGAAAACAGCATGCTTAAACATACCCCTTTATCTGCCTTTACCTTTGGTATTCCTCCAACAATAATCAACAATTATTACAGATGCTTTAGGTAGGTTTTTGTGTTTAATGAAAGCTATATCAGGATAGGATGAGGCAAGCAAGCCTGTTATTATAACAGGAGTTTCATCAAAACATTAGGAAAGCAAACTACAGGCTTTGCAGATATACTGGACATTTTACGACATCAGGGCAAGTAAAGCCTTTGCTGAGCTTTGCTGAGAATTTAATCGGAGATTTAAGACCAGTTGGAGATCTGTATTTGCAAATATTTAAACTCAACAGCTGTATCATCAACAGTTACTGGTGAGTGGTTCACATTGTGCTCCCTCAAATCAATAACAATCTATTTGGTTTTGTCAACACTGAAGAATAAATTGTTATCTCTGCACCACAGCAAATGTTCCCTCACCTGTCTTACAGACATCCATATTGTTGTCAGAGCTCAGCCCCAATCACTTGGATCATTTGCAAAATCGACAATTTGGCTATAAAGATTTTTTAAGACACAGTCATTAGTGAAAATATTATAAAGTCAAGGACTACCTCTGTACCTGTGTTAAGGGTGAAAGTGGATAAATTATTTCCTCTCAACCACACTGCTCTGACTCTGCCAGTCAAAAATATCATACAACCGAGCACAGATGGATTTACATAGGTGCAGATATCCAAATTTAAACACCAGTTTTGTTGACAATGGTATTAAGTTAAAATCGGTGAAAAGAAATGTGATATAGTCTCTTGCTGGGACATGTGTGGGTGGGTCTACTACTCATTGTGGTTAGTAACTATCTCACTTAAATCATGTCTTTCCTCTTTGATACATATTTGAACCTCATATGCTGACAGTGATTTTAGTAAGATCATCACTCTTCCTGAATTTCTGATTCAAGGCTAAGGAGCTGAAAGCCTCTTATGCACTGCCAGGTCTGCCTACTGTACATCTCCCTCCATTAGTTGTGTCATCCTGTCCCTTTCTGATTATAGCCACACACATACAAAAAAGCATAAAGATACACGCATACGCACACACACACACACACACACACACACACACAAAGCCACAGATGCATGCTAGAGATACACAGTCACGCAGTTGGAGGTTGCAGATACTCAATGTCAGATAGCCTTGCTCTGCAAACAAGCTCGGGAGGATGACATCATGCCAAAACAGCTCATTAAACGCTATTAGCCTGTCATTTCATCTAAGTGAATCCTTTCTCGATTCCTCTGCTTAGCAAACAGCTTTGGGGTCACAGCTAAAGATGAGGAAAAAAGACAGGCAAATGAAGCAGGGCCACTCACCCTAATGGTGCTTGTGGGACTGACGTAGAGGATAATGTGTTGTCAACGATCAGAGAACAGGATTTGAATATAATTATACACAGAGACGTGAAGTGGATATTGGATGGTCTGTTTTTGAGAACATGTATCTCCCGGGTTACAAAAAACCCAAATTACTAAATTAGAACATCCAATGAGCTGTGTAATGCAAAAAAAAAAGAAAAAGATTCTTGTAAAGCAATTAAACATTGTAGTTAGAGGCCAATCGCAAAGTTCATGTTAAGTGTTGAATGAATCTAACAGTTTGAAGAGCATACAAACTAGATGAGTACATAGATGAAAAAACTTAATATATAAAATATAATCGTTTAATTATCAAACTGTCTATTTCTACTGCATTTGTGTATGAGTCAGTCAGAGACAGAAAGAAGGTACACTTGTCTGTAACATGATAAGGCGTGAAGCTGTGAAGGAACACCTAAAGGTCATTATGCACCAGACAAATAAAAGTATTTGAAATCAATATAAATGAGTGAAGAGCTTCGCGGTCATACACACTGAATTGAAAGATAATCTATAGAAAAATGAGCTGCTCTGACATACATCATTAAAACAAATATGTAATTTTTCTACTGTTCTTTCACTCTCTGCATTTCTAAAAGATCAAGGATTTAATTCTGTAAAACCAGTGTAAGTGTGTGAGACTACCATATAGGGCTGGGCGATATGGACAAAAAAGTTATCACAATAAAAACATTTCATATCATTTGATATCGATAATTATTATATGTCAAATCATTATTTCTTTCAAGTTTTAAGGCAGATTTTTACTCCTGAGTGAAAATTGAAGAAACCAGATGGTTAATTATGTGGTTAAACTTTTCTTTATGGTCAGAATGTGACAAACACTTGATGCCAAACGGTGGATCACTTCACAAATCTGAGTTAGAACATTCAAAACTATTATCTTTTTCAACAAATAGTTTAGCTAATCTTTTTTCAGGCCTCTTTTTTCAACAAAATAAATATTTTAATAGAAAAATTAGGTGCTAATTCATTTGTGATTCAAATGAATTAAAACAAACATTTATTGACGATATATTGAACATTTATTATATTGTTATTGAGAAAATTTATACTGCAATAATTATCATTATTGTTTTATTGCCCAGCCCTACTACCATATTATAGCTGGCTAAGACCTTATGTTTCTGACTTTCTTCCTAAATCCCTGATGACTCAATTTTCGTCTGGGCTGACAATGGCTCAGAAAAAGCCAAATTGCCACCATTAGAAGTCCATGGATCCTGTATAACTTAGAGACACAGCAGACCCCTTATAGTAGCAAAGTCTGTTATGAGGTTACCAATTTGTTTATTTATTTATTCACCCTGACATACAGGAGGAAATGGCGCCATTCAGTCCCATTTGAAAAACTGTTGTCTGGTGCCTCCCTGCAGACGGCTTTATAAATCAATATGACTCCACAAAGTCACAACACAGCCTAAATGGAGACTAAACCAATGATTAATATGGCTCAAGGTTTTGATAAAGGTCAATTTGGTAAAAGTATGCATCGGTTTGAAGCAATTACCACCAGTGAACCAGAATTAGAGTTGCCATGGATACTTGCCGAGCAGGATAAGGTGAAGCTTACCCTACATGACAAAATCTTAAATGTATTCATTACATCTCTGTTTACCTGTGGGTAAAGTTGGACACATGGATTTCTTCTACATTTTCAACAATCGAAACTCTTTGGATTGGAGGAAATATACTTTGAGTATACTGAGTGCTATTGTATATCATTGCATAGAAGACATGTAGTTCTTACTGCCTGGATCTCCAGGTAGGATACAAACATAATGTATAACAAAGCCACAGATAAATGTAGTTAAAACTTGATTCAAATGTCCCAATCATTATGAACTGATGTAGGCTAAATGACCTTCAGCAAAATGTGACATTAATGTAAATATACTATGTCATTTGTCATACAGTCCACTTTTTAAAAAAAATTTAACATTCATAAAATAGAAAATACAAATTGTGCTATGGAAGTCCTAGTATGGTAACTAGTAACTGGCATCTATAATGTGTGGTGTTACTTCATCAGCCGTTCAATGTCCTGCACTGAAGCTCTGCGTTAGGTCTCTGTGGGTAACAATATTTTACTATCAACACAGCCACAATTTATGATAGTAAAAGCCTGACATTGCACTTGCCACTTTGCATATTTGTGGCTCAGAATAATAACAGGAGATAATTGTTTTCTCAACAACTCCGAAATCAAGTGCATGTCTCAATCCACTGCCCAGTTAGTACGTGCCCAAGGGGTCAGAGATTTTCCCGGTGCCAAAAATGTTCCCGTCAAATAGTTGTTAATGTAATAAAGAATTAATTTACCACCACAGATAGCACCTCAGAGCCACTAATACGTTTGTTCTTCCCATAGCGGCATAGAGTGCTTTGTCTCAAGTAATGTAATATATAGTAAAATACAATTTATAGTGTTACATATTTCTTAGAGTTGAAAAATCCCAGGGGCCAGATGCAGAAAGATCACGAGTACTATAATACTCTATGAGAATTCTATCTATGTATCTATGAGCATACTATGAGTATGCACAAAGACAGAAACATGCATGCGAAACATTCTTTTTGTCTGATTTATAAAGCCGCACATACGCAGGGTTCTGTTTTATATGATTGTATGTGATGGTAAATTAGTGAGTGGGTGAGTGAATATTGCACTGTATATATTTCTACAGTAGTGGAGTGTCTTGTACTGGAGAGCCTTCAGTCTTACCATTGTAATGTATTCAGATAGTAGGTGGAGCCACTGTGGTACTGAGAGCTAATGTTAAGGCGGTCAAAATTGTGGCAGTCTCCTAAAAGGTGTACAGATGGGGAGGCTGGAATACTGCAACCTAGAGTGGATGAGAGTTTGAGTATAACAATTGTCCAGAACGTTTGAATGGGTGGGCAGAGCCAGGTTGTATGGTAGAAATCGTATGTAGTGTTTAGTGTACAGTGTGTTGAGTGTAGTCTGCTCTGTGTAGGATGTTATACTATAAGTTGTATTTTAGTGAAAGTGTTAGATTTCGTGAAGATGTTGCTGCACATTTGTTCCTAATAGTTGAAAGTGGTGGTAACAGTAAGGTCTTTTTCCCAGTCATGGATTGAAAGGGAAAAACTGTTGTCTGTTCTGACAGAACATAAGTCTGTGTATTTTAGAGAAGGATTTTTTGTGAGGGGTTATTTGTTTGAGTTGCCAAATTAGTGGAGGTGGCAGCAAAGTGTTGTTTGATAGGTTGATTTTACCTTTCAGACAGTATTTAGATTTTGAGTATTGCAGGAAGCTGTTACCACTGATATCATTCCTTTAGTACTTTGTGTGGAATCAGTAAATGGTCTACAAAATAAATGTTCCAGATGTGTAATAACTGATTCTTTTTAGTTGAATCAGTTGAATGTTTATTTTTAATTTGAAAGTCTGGATTATTCCATACTGGTGTGAATTTATCAGGAATCCATGGATGTCCTGTGATTTGACTGAGTTTTGACCAAGCTGTCAGAGTTACGGCTATAAAGGGGTTTTAGAACAACAACAGCGTTTTTTTAATCGACTATGAAAGACATTGGAGGTCTTGTAGTAATACTTGCTGACATTCACAGTGTTCAGTATTCAGGAACAGGTGCTGTTTTTTTGGTTTTCTTGTAGCCATTTCGTTATGTAGATGGCTTGTGAGATGATAGAATCTGAAATTTGATGCTGATAAACAACCATGGTCTTTGGGTTTCTGCAATGTGAATAGACTGATTCTTGTTTTTTATTTTTCCAGTAAAATGTGTTGTAAAATGTGTAAAATAGAATGTTAAACCAGCGTGATTTGGGTTGGAAAGGGTTCACAGAAAAAAAAATTTAATACATTTTTGTCAGTACGGACATTGTTTCTGCTTCTTCCAATCAAGGGTAAGTTGTTTCAGCAGATTCAGTCTTCTTCAATAGTTGTAGGTAGTGGGATTAAGTAATGAAGAAATAGCTCTGACAGCTTGGTAGAAATATTGATACCAAAGAATCTGATATTATTTTCTGCTACTGTGAAAGGTAGGTTTTTCATCAGTTTAGACCAGTTCATGGAGTAGTCGGAAATTTCAAAATTTTAAATGTAAAACTATTTGTGAATAGTATTGGTGACTTGTGTAAGGGCATTTAATGAAGTTGTGAAGAAGTGCCATTTCGCCAACTGTGTCACAAGGTACGTGCTGGTGTGTATGGCTATGTGACTAAAAGTTCAAAAATATAACAAGGCGAGAGGCCATGAAGAGCTTTAAAAGTAATCAATAGAATTTTAAAGTCAATTCTAAAACATACTGGGAGCCAGTGTAATGAAGCTAAAATAGGAGTAATGTGGTCATATTTCTTTGTTCTGGTTAAAAGCCTGGCAGCTGAGTTCTGGACAGTCTGGAGTCGATCAACAGATTTTTGGGTTAAACAGGTGAAAAGGCTGTTGCAATAATCCAGGCGTGATGAGATGAAGGCATGTAAAATGGTCTCGGTGTCCTTAAAAGTTAACATAGATCGAATTTTTGCTATATTTCTAAGTTGATAAAAACATGATTGAACAAGCTTTGTGGTGTGCTGCTCGAAATTTAAATTACTATCAAACCAAACACCAAGGTTCTTTGCCACAGGCTTAATGTGATTTACTTTTAACCAGCAGATGACAGTATTTGATTTGCCATCTGCTGGGACCCGATGACCAGGATTTCTCTTTTGTCTGAGTTCAGTTGGAGGAAATTATTTGACATCCATTTTTTAACTTCACAAAGACAGTTGTTAAGTGAACTCAGCATTCCAGGGTCTGTGGATCTGACGGGCAAGTATATTTGTGTGTCATCAGCATAAATATGAAAAGAAATGCCATGTTTATGGATAATATGTCCAAGGGGAAGCAGATACAAGGAAAACAAAATGGGTCCTAAGACCGACCCCTGAGGCACACCATATTTAACTGGACAGAACGAAGAGACATAGTTGTTTACAGACACACAAAACTTCCTATTTGACAGGTAGGATGAAAACCATTCTAGAGCAGTACCAGAGATCCCCACCCAGTGCCTCAGTCTGTCTAACATGATGTTGTGATCAATGGTGTCAAAA
>NW_025731265.1:0-7908 GCF_021292245.1 Micropterus dolomieu
GAAAACTCGCAAATAGCACAACTTTTCATCTTCAATGCCTTTAGAAGGCACAGCAGAAATTTGAGGTCGGTCGGACTAAATCCCTAGGAGGAGTTCGTGAAAGTACGAAGTGTGTAAATCATCCAAAATTTGACGTAAAATTCAAAATGGCCGACTTCCTGTTGGGTTTAGGCTATGGCTCCAAGAGACTTTTTTGTGCGTCTGGACAAGATACACGTACCACAGAAAATTCGTGCACTTAGGTGAAACGTGCGGCGGGGGCTGCTTCGTTAAAAGTCACTTCCTGTTGCCAGCAGGTGGCGCTATGACTGTGGGTGAATGTCAGCATGTACATGTGTTCAGGGCGGGACTCTCATCCTACATGTACAGTTTGGTCCAGATGTGAGCATGTACACTGAAGCTACGACAACTTCCGTGTCATGGCATTTTAGTAAATCAGAATACCATTCCAATCTCTTCCAAGCTGTGGTTCAGGAGGTAGACCGGATCATCCACTGTTCACGGGGTTGGCGGTTTGATCCCCACATGTCAAAGTGTCCTTGGGCAAGACATAGAACCCCAAATTGCTCCCGATGGTCAGGCCAGCACGACACATGCTAGCTCACTGCCATGGTTGATGAGAGGCATATTGTAAAGCCATAAAAGCAAGCCATTTCCCAATAACCTGCTATGGGAAAGTGCAGTGTATAAGACACACAAAGAGAAAAGGATTGACTTGCTTACTCTGACTGCTCTCCGTCATCTGGCAGTATGTTGCGGGTGCACTGCAGCAGGTAGTTTCTAAGGAAGAGGCCCCTGAGTGGGTGCTGGACACCACGACACATCTCGACCAGGTCCTTCAGAATGTCCTTACGAGATTGGGGGAAGGAGCGAACGTACACCACACCCACTGTGATTAGCAGATATCTGGGGAGAGAGGGGCAAAGCAAATAGGCTTGATCTGATTAATTCACATATTCCAATGCTTTAAAGTAATAAAGGCTATTTCTAGTATGCCTTGGCTGCTGGCTAAGATGGCAGCATCTGCTCCAAACCAGCCCCTCATCTCTTTCTCAGCGGTATCCGCTGAGCAATGAATCTGCTCACGTTAACAGCAGTAGGAGGGTTAGGGGAGGACGCCCCTGGGGCAGACGTAGGAAGAAATTACGTGTGTGCACATCTACTAGGGGTTGACCGATATGTTTTTTTCTTGGCCGATATAGAAACTTAGTTTATTAGTAACCAATGACCGATATTTGAAACCAATAAAGATTTGCTGTAAAAATGACATCTTGTGTCAAAATTTAGAACAACAAAAACTCTTTGTTGAAATGCCTTTAAGCGTATCTTATCAAATAACACAAAAGTTATGTCATGTTTTATCTTTATAAATAAAGTAAATCCATCAGAAAAAGGAAGCAGTGTATCATAGCTGCAAATCAACATTCTTGCATATCAAAATTGGTCCAACAATCCCTGCTCTTATCGGTTTTTAATTACTAAATCATTGCCCTTTAAAAAAATTTAGAAAGAAAAAATTCAGAACAGGATAAGATTTAATGTCTTATTATAACCATTTTCAGAGCAGCAACAAAAGTCAAAGTATACAGCAGTAAAGTCATTAATAAAACAAATTCTTGTGAGATTATTTAGAACAGGGTACCGACATGCCATTTAGCACAGCCAGACTTTTTACATTTAAAGATGTACATCTTCTTTTAAAATTTTTAAAGCATTTAAATTAAGTTACATAGTTTTGTATGAGAGATTAACATTTCACCGCCGCCTGCAAAGCTCCAAAATTACAGCCAGGTTTTGCTCAGAATCGGGTTTATTAAGGAATTTGCTTCAGTATATTGGTGCATAAATAAGAATTATATAAAATAAAAGCAGTAGAAAGCATATACTGTAACCAAAACTGTACACTAACAATCTAATGTCTGGTATAAAATAATAATAAAGTAACGACTGTCACCTTTTCAGAATCCGGTATGTGGCACATACAAATACATGCATACATGTACACAGTGTGATGGAGCATAGTGCAAAGGATGCTGGAAAAAATAAATAAGACCTATGACCTTATGACCTGAGGTAGGTGTATTGGTATTTCCTACTATTTCTGTTGTTTATTTATTTTAATTAATTTATTAAAATTTTCACAAGCCAAGAATTTTCAGTTGAGGGTGACAAGTGTCCAGCGTTCCACACAACTTTTTGGCCGTTATGAGTGCACCATCCGGGTCACAGTGCACTGCATTTTGCCATACTTCTAAGTGTGAACCCACTTATGCCCTCAAAATAGTAAGTATGGAAGGGCGCAAATTGAGACGCAACAACGGACAGACAGCTGAGGGTACTACCCGTTTGTATGTTTATATGTGGGATTTATTCTGTACTCACTTAATAAGATGAAGAAAATCTAGTACGTGGAAATACCTCAGTTTGTACCTCGTGATTACCTCTTTAGGGCCAGAGCACGAAACGTGGGGGGACCCTATTCAAACTGCTGATTATTAGGGCCAGAGAAACAACCTTGCGTGGAACGTATGAATTATTACTTTTGCTTTTAAAAGAGTGGAATATTTTGGCTTCATGTTTTGTACAGGGGGACGAAGTTGAGATGCATCAAAGCCACTTCATGTTTGATCAAAGTTCAGTTACGGTGATACTCACAGTCTGGGGATGATGTTGCCTGCATATTGGACCAGCTCATAGAGATCTGCCACCTTCCGTCCCTTGGCAAACTCATCAGTCAGGTACACTTCTAGGTAGTGGAGTTCATCAGAGATAGCCATATCTTAAAAAACTGTTAGGGACCAGTGCAAACCAAACATAAATCATCCATAAACAAAATTAACTGCTTCCAGCATGTCAATAGCAGAGCCAACTTCAGCTTCCTCTATCAAATGTCTACACAGGATGTGTTCAGGCACATTAAAGCATAGGTCACCCAAGTTTCGGTAACACATCGTGCCATGGTGGGTTGAGTCTCTAAACAAAGATATGGGGTCCACAGGATCAAAAGCTGCAGTGACATTCAACAGAACACACACAGAAACACATCATTACAATACTCATTGCTGAGTGCAACCTGTGAACATCAGACTGAAATGGTTGAATAACAGCTTGTTAGCAATAAGCAATACAACCACATAACAGAGAACCTTTGATTATACTATGCACTTCAGGACCAAAAGAGCCAATGATATTTTTAAACAGAACTGTCGTTAAGATATCCACATGGCCCTGTGCTGCATGTCGTCAGCTCGCTACTGACACAGAAGCTAAGCAATGTACTGCTTTGGACAGAGTCAGCAGCTAACATATTATAACCACCTGAACGTTTAATATTTTCAGTGCTTTACCTTGCACGAGACAGCCTTTTCCTTTCTACAGTGCGCAGCCACGTTGAGTTTATGCGTAGGAATATGGAAGTACGGTTCAGAAAACATAAACAAACACTGAGCGAGACCCCTAGTTGCTCCAGAGGTGTGCAGCCTCTGATATCAATTGTACGTCGCTTTGGATAAAAGCTAAATGTCAGCTAAATGAATAAAATGTAAATGTAATAGCACCGTTCTGCTGTGGGACTCACATGGTGCTCATATTGTCAACAACAGAGAAATCTAGAGGGGATACTGGGCGGATTTGCTTGTCTGACCTGAACCTGTGTGGTGTTTCGGTGCTTTGTTACTGTGCTAGTCGCAGACGTCTATAATAAAAACCTGTTATTTGTTTTAAGTAATGCTGGGCCGGGTTGTCCATCATCTTTGGTGTAGTCAGAAGAAAAGCTCTCTCACTAGTGTGCTGAAGACCATGTTGGAGTTGAAATAGTTTCCACTAGTTTGCTCATGCTGTCTTTTCTGTAATTAGTTTCCCTGGAGTTTAGAATTTACAAAAAGTAAAGGACCATGTATCGTGTATCTGTCGTCTGTCGCAATTTCCAACATCTATAACTTACAACTGTAAAGGATACAGAGCTCATAGTAGCTCTTTGGAGAAAGCATTGAGGTCCTCAGCTCACCCAGCATGTTGGACGCATGCTTCAGAGCATCCATCAGCTTGTTCTTGTCCTGCAGAAAACAGAGTCAAGCTATGAACATACAAAACAATTACAACCAAAACATTTCACTATTCATAAGAACGTAGAAAAATGACTTCATGTGCACACTTACATGTAATTGCACTGACTTTAATGCAATGTAACTTTTTTGACACAGGAAAATTTGAAAATGTTGGTATGTATGACAAAAGAAATTGTAGACAGTGTTTCACGTATAGATTTTTCATTTGAGCAACCCACCCAAAACACAGGCCACATCTTAGTAAGGTAGCCTACTTTTCCACTATCTCTGTGTCTATGGAACACAGCATTCTATCAATAGATTTCTTCTCATACGTTCATCCTTTTCAAACTTAGCAAACCCTTCAGTGAGCCCTCGTGCTTTGTATGAAAGCATCTGCATTAGGGTTAAATGTAAATGTAAAATGCTCCGTACTTGTATAGCGCCTTTCTAGTCTTTTCGACCACTCAAAGCGCTTTTTACACTACATCTGCATTCACCAGTCATACACATTCATACACTGAGCCTAAGTGCTCAAACGGAAACTAACATTCACACACATTCATACACTGGCGGAATACAGCAATTCGGGGTTCAGTATCTTGCCCAAGGACACTTCGACACGCAACCAGGGGGAGCCAGGCATTGAACCGCCGACCTTCCGATTAACGGCCAACCCGCTCTACCTCCTGAGCCACAGCCGCCCCAGTTGAATATATGATCAAAGTTTTATCGAAATCACTACATGGTCACTGTAACCTTCCAATTTATTAAAGTTAGTACCATTTTATATTAAATATCGTCGCGTCGCAGAAATGTCCTGATATCCTGGCCTAAAGATGTTACTCGTTTCAACTCACACACTTCCTCCCGCGTTAACGCAGCGATGATGCAGCAGTAAAGGGGGGTTAAGTGTGGCCTGTAATGACAGAGTCTATATTTCCTATTTTTGACTCCACAGGAAGTGAAGCAAATGTTTATGACTTATAGTATCTTTGCTGAAAACTTTAGCCAAAATATGAGATTTGTGTCATGTTATGTTTGCAGCGAACGAAAAACTTCCAAGACTTCTTTGTTTGGGCCGATGTTTGACATTTACTGTGGAACCAGATGAACACTAAAATAAGACAAATGTATCTGTGTTCTTGATGTTATATTTACATTATGTGTAGTTTACAGCAACTACCCAGTTTCTGTTTTTAAAGACTTGACATTTCTAGCCACACTAAAAGTAGGGTTGGACGATTAATCAGAATTCAGAGCCTCTAACCAACAGAATTTTCCCAAGTCATCTATTTTGTTTTTTTAATCCTGTCAATACTTTCCCCACTGAGTATGTTCATGTACTTTCCTCTTAAAAGCATACAGTAGCTGTGTCTCAATTCAGGGACCGCATCCTTCGAAGGGCGTGGCCTTCATGGCCTACGAAGGCATGCGGCCGCAGAAGGCCGAACCGACCGTTGTTAAATGAGACGGTCTGGTCTACGGAGGACTGTCTATTGCATCATCAACTGACCCCGCCCTTACCCATGCGTGGGGAAGCGCCGCTCCTGTCGCCTAGCAACATTCACAGCTGCGGTCCACCGGCATGGAGACTAATATTTTAATATTAATATTTTACATCTTAATAGAGGAACTAGAGGTACTTCACCGCCAGCGCTGCCACATGATGTATCTCAGGCTGAGAGAGGACCCTGGCCAGGTAAATACGGGGGAAAGTAACTAAAAAACGTTACATTTTATATGTATTTAGGTACTATAGGCTTCCTAAAGCTAACACTGACGTTAACCACAGTTAACGTAGTTTATTGCTACTGCCATTTCTCTTCAACAGCATAATTTCATATTTAAAGAAAACCTAACCTTACTTTAATATTAAAATATTGACAGTTTTTGTCATTGATCAGCTCAAGCAAGTTGAACAGAAAGATATAAAAGCCTTATCTAACTAAGCTCTCTACACTTCATAACAGTTGTTCTTCTCCTTGTATCCCTAAACCAGCCCCGGCCCCTGTACTGCAGGATAAATCTGAGTGTTCCTGTGCTGGACAGGTTTTTAGCCAGCAGGACACACGGCCGGATTTCCGGTTGAGCAGGGAGGCCCTGGGAGTGTTACTGGGCCTCCTAAACCAGGAACGGAGACACGGATGGGGTGCCACAATTGAGGCCCTGGAGCTCATCCTCTATGTCCCTCTTTCCCTTTCTTGACTGGCTCTCCTCCTCCTCCTCTTCCTCCTGGTCACCCACTGCAGTACTTGGCCCTGGTGTGTCCTCAGGGATAGAGGCAATTACGACAGGTGGGATGGTGGAATGCCTCTGTCCCAACACCTCATCCATGAGGACAAACCAGGGCCAAGTTGTAGCAGTGGGCTTCCCCCCTACACCCACTCCTGACCCTGGACACTTGCAATCCTAAGGCACAGGAAATCAATCATGGTAACTAACAACAGCAGAAAAACAAATTTCAGCAACTGTGTTTATTAATTTGCATGGCTAAAATGAATTAAATGAATATACAACGTACAAGGTAAATGTATGTATTATATTAAAACGGGGTTGTAAGATGAATGCAGTTTGTAGTTCCCTTTATGCTACACTGTCAACGAGTTATACAAAAATTATAAAAAAAAAAAAAAAAATGTATACAGAATATATAAATTTCAAATCACACATACATACTTTGTATTTTTTTTTATTGTCCCACTTTTTATTTGCTTGGAGGGAAGTCACCTTCCCTCACAGGCCCATTTTGCCCCAGAATTGTCCTTTTTGAATTGATACTTTAACTACCTCCAAGCCACGTTGGCAGAAAATTTTGGGGCAGTTTGCTCCTTGCTCCCTAAAACAAAACGACATGTTCAAGTACGTTTTTTGCTCACATCACCAAACAGTAAGCTGTATAAATCGCAAAATAACCTAGTTACATTAACCCCATACTATATCCAAAGGTTTTTGTAACTGTTACTAACGTTAACTTTCTGAAAACCAAGCAGGGTTCACAACCCGTCTAACGTTAAATTAGTCTAACGTTACGTGGTATTTTCATGTACATAATATTAAGTATAAGTGATGTATAATATCGCAACAATCTCGGTAAGACGCAGGTCTGACTCTGAACCTCTTCGATTTTATGTGAAGACGTTAAAGGCTTTATTTTTGAGGTTGTAACTTGCCCAGCCGAATTGCATTTAATGTTAACGTTAGCACATCAATAACCTCAGGTAACATTAGCTCGCCAGTTAATCACTTAACCCACGTTAACTTCTTCCACAAAACTATTCTTTAAACGACACATTGTGCTTTTATGCCTCGTTATTTTTACATTTGTGTAGTTGGCTTTTGAAGTGAGTTGAAATCCAATACTTACATTTATAGGTAAAATCTGGGGAGCTCAACTCCACAGCCACAGCCGACGCCATTATTTATGCTGGGACAATCAACCGAAAATAAATAAATAATACCTTTAATATTTCCCCTTACACGCCTTGATGTTTAAGTGTAAATACAGAGTGAGAATGGGAGAACATGTAAATGTAAATGTAAATGCTCCGTACTTGTATAGCGCCTTTCTAGTCTTTTCGACCACTCAAAGCGCTTTTACACTACATCTGCATTCACCAGTCAAACACATTCATACACTGAGCCTAAGTGCTCAAACGGAAACTAACATTCACACACATTCATACACTGGCGGAACAGCAATTCGGGGTTCAGTATCTTGCCCAAGGACACTTCGACACGCAACCAGGGGGAGCCAGGCATTGAACCGCCGACCTTCCGATTAACGGCCAACCCGCTCTACCTCCTGAGCCACAGCCGCCCCAGTTGAATATATGATCAAAGTTTTATCGAAATCACTACA
>NW_025731266.1:0-4920 GCF_021292245.1 Micropterus dolomieu
GTCCACCCCAAAGACCGCACACCCAAACACAAGAAAAGCAATCTAGTGTATGCGGTCCAATGCAGTGAGGAATGCACAGACCTGTATATTGGGGAGACTAAACAACCACGACACAAACGCATGGCTCAACACAGAAGGGCCAACTCCTCAGGTCAAGACTCTGCAGTCTACTTACATCTGAAGGACAGAGGACACTCGTTTGAGGACCACCAGGTGCACATTTTAGACAGAGAAGATGGATGGTTTGAAAGAGGTGTCAAGGAAGCATCTACACCAGGGTGGAGAAGCCGTCATTGAACAGGGGAGGGGGTCTACGCCACCACTTATCCCCCACTTACAATGCTGTCCTTTCATCACTTCCCAGGAAACTCAACAAACGTAACCTATTGGCCTCAGGTGAGGATGCCAACGATGGCCGTTCAGTCTTGGCCACAGGTAGTCTTAACAACCATGACAACTGTTGTTGCAACAGCCAGGAACACTAATGAACTAGTGGTATCGACGATCCTGGCAAACGTCCCCACTGAGGTTAATTGCTTAGTTTCCCTACTAGTCAGTCAGAACTGAAGTCCTTTGGATGAGGGATGTAACGTCTTCTAGTATCTTCAACCAAGTCCAGTTGTTAATTGTTTTCACTGTGCAGAGGTTATGGATGCCATGATGTCCCTTTTTTGAGAACAGAAACAGTCGGCAATCTGAATCTTTACAGTTCCAAAACCGTGAGCGCTGTTTATAGTGAAATCGCCTAGTGAAATATACACAAATATGTCTTTTCGTGTTCAACCAGGGTTTCTGTTTTGAGTGAAGGAAAAAGCCTTCTTACACCTTTGATTGTTCATATAACACTCATATCCACCATCAAACAAAAGGCCCTCCTCTGTAAGACTAACTGTCAGTCTTTATACCTGAGAATATCCAGTTTCCATTGTGGATCCTCCAGTCCAACAGACAGCTGCTTCACCCCTGAGTCCTCTGGATGATTGTAGCTCAGGTCCAGCTCTCTCAGGTGGGAGGGGTTGGATCTCAGAGCTGAGGCCAAAGAAGCACAGCCTCGCTCTGTGATCAGACAGCCTGACAGCCTGCAAAAACGCAAAACATCATCTGTGGATCCTGCTGTTTCAGTCAGATACAAGAGGAAACAATCTCCAAATAATTGTATAAATTAAACGGGCCATTGTACGTAAAGCGTGGGGGAGTGCCGCTTCCACACCCCAGACACCTCAGTATCACACAGAACTTACTTCCTGTTGTCAATAGGTGGCGCTACGACTATAACTAAATATTGGCATGTAGATGTGTTCGGGGCGGGACCGTTATCAAGTTCATAAAGTTTTGTACAGATTTGAGCATGTGCAGCGAAGTTACGATGACGTCCTCTGTCATGGCGAAGCATGGAACTTCGCAGCCATGCCACAGATACGTCATTGAAGGAAAACTCACAAGCATTACAACATAACATCCTCAATGTGTTAATGATTTTTGACATAGTTTTGAAGTACATATGGTCAATCTGCAAGATGTGGTTCATCACGGCATAGAAGTAGTCACTTCTGTTACCAGTAGGTGGTGCTATGACTTGTAGATGTGTTCAAAGCTCTTATCAAACAGTTACAAAAATGTCCTGTTTCATGGCGAATCATCAATTTTAGGTGCCACAGGCACAACGTTTGATGAAAGAACTCACTCTTTGTACAACTTTTAATAGTCAGTGGGTTTAGGCTGCTCAGCTAAATTGGAAGGTGATCGACCTAATTCTCTAGGAGGAGTTTGTTGAAGTAAGTAGCCTGTAAATCACCAAAAATGACCATTAAATCCAAAATAGCCGACTTCCTGTTGGCTTTAGGCAATGGCTCCAAGAGAGTTTTTTGTGCATCTAGACATGATACACGTGCCGCAGAAATTTCCTACATGTAGGTAAAACGTGCCACGGGAGCGCTATGACTATGAGTGAACTTTGGCATATGGATGTGTTCAGCATGGGACATTTATCATACATATCAAATTTGGTGCAGATGTTAGCATGTACACTGAAGTTATAACAACTTCCTGTTTTGTGGTGAATCGTCGATAATGGACGCCACGCCACAGGCACGCTGGAGGCCCTAATAATACAATTACTTTATCAGTGAGTTAACAGTAACCGTGTCACTGTGATTTAATGTTAAAGGGCCATATCTTGCACCCAGCACAAAGCCACGCAAAGCTCAGCGCAAGTGGCATTGCTAGTTTCCAACCAACACAGTTGTCATTTTCACACCCAGTGCCAATGTTATGTAACAGCAAATGCACTTGCGCAAACCTGTGCGTCCATGGGAGTGTTGTCATGTTCTGTGTTCTTCTACACATTTAAGGTCTCACAAACAGTCCAGGGTCATACAGTGAAACTGTTCGGATCAATCCTGAGCTCCATCAGAGCTTCTAAATTTTTTCTGAAGCTAAAAGTTGAATTTTCTTTCCTCTGCCCTTTCATATAAAGTTTATAACTACAGTTTTATTCTTTTGCTGCTAAAACGCCCCACAATATTTGCTACGACTTCACTGCGTTCATGGAAATGTTTAAAATGACTGACAGCAGCCTCTCTTATCATGAAAGTAAATCATTAAAGAAAATACTCATGCATCAATAAAACTCACAATAAAAAAAAACACATGGAAGCGCAGTGAGGATCAAGATGTGTCATAGAGGAGACAGCGTCAACTGTATGTCTGTTAACAGAGTCCAGTCTGCTTCACTGATAAACCACAGAGCTGAAGAGTAACATTAGGCTTTATGATAAGAGACAGTTTTTATATTACATATACATTTCTATCAATATTACCAATATTATCACCAATATAATATAATATCATCAATATTTCTATCAATATCAATACCACCAGGTACACTGAACATTTCTTCCGATGTTAAACTAGCAGAATTCAAGTTCAATACGAGCCAAACTCAAAGCTGCCATGACCTTCACGCTGTGCTCTTAAATTGTGAAAATAGGGCCCAAATAGTCTACAGCCATGTTAGGAGCTCTGAGGCTGTACTAGCTAAATGCTTATTATCAGCATGCTTACAATGACAATGCTAGCCTGTTCATGTTTAGCATTAGTATAGTTTGTTACTAATTTACTAGCTGAGGCTGATGTGGCTGTCATAAATTTTGCGATGTACTGGACATAAACCAAAGTGATGACAGCAGTCTGAGGATCACCAACGTTAGTAAAGTTCATCCTGAGGGGATGAAAAATCCATTCAATAGTTACAACAGCAAACATTAACATGTGTTAATGAAGAGTGACGTTTTAGCCAAAAAGGGAGAATAAAGACATGTACTAGACATGTGCAAAGTGCATTAATCAAAAATATGACTAGTGAAAGAAGACGAAAAAATTCAAATGGTGAACCATTAAAAGGGAAAATGAATCCTGACCTGAGCATTTTCAGCGTACAGTGCGGACTCTCCAGTCCAGCTGACAGCAGCTTCAATCCTGAATCATGCAGGTTATTATTACTCAAGTCCAGCTCTCTCAGACTACAGGACTCCAGGCTGAGAACTGAGGACAGAGCTTCACAGCTTCTCTCTGAGAGGTTACAGCCACTCAGTCTGAAGAAACAACAGTAAGGAAACAAGTAAGACAGTATTTTATTTTCTCCTTTTGAAAGACAGCATTGTATTTATTGATGAGTAAATCCCACTTACAGAGCTTTCTTGGAGGCTTTAACCACTGGCAGCAGTCTCAGAAAAGTCTTCTCTGAAGCAGAGTATTTCTTCAGGTCAAACACGTCCAGATCTTTTTCTGATGAAAGTAAGATGAAGACCAGAGCTGACCACTGAGCAGGAGAGAGTTCATCTGTGGAGAGACTTCCTGAACTCAGGGACTGTTGGATCTGCTCCACTAGAGAACGATCATTCAGTTCATTCAGACAGTGGAACAGATTGATGCTTTTCTCTGCAGAGGGAGTCTCTTCGATTTTCTTCTTGATGTACTCGACTGTTTCCTGATTGTTTTTTGAGCTACTCCCTGTCTGTGTCAGCAGACCTCGTAGGAGAGTCTGATTGGTCTGCAGGGAAAGTCCCAGGAGGAAGCGGAGGAACAAGTCCAGGTGTCCATTTGGACTCTGTAAGGCCTGGTCCACTGCACTCTGGTAGAACTGTGTTTGTTCTTCTGCCAGCAGATTGACACCAGAGTTGATGAAGGTCAGATGGACATGAAGAGCAGCCAGAAACTCCTGAACGCTCAGATGGACGAAGCAGAAGACCTTGTCCTGGTACAGTCCTCTCTCCTCTTTAAAGATCTGTGTGAACACTCCTGAGTACACTGAGGCTGCTCTGATATCGATGCCACACTCTGTCAGGTCTGATTCATAGAAGATCAGGTTGCCTTTCTGCAGCTGCTCAAAAGCCAGTTTTCCCAGAGACTCAATCATCTTCCTGCTCTCTGGACTCCAGTGTGGATCTGTCTCAGAGCCTCCATCATACTTGACGTTCTTCACTTTTGTCTGAACCACCAGGAAGTGGATGTACATCTCAGTCAGGGTCTTGGGCAGCTCTCCTCCCTCTCTGGTCTTCAACACCTCCTCCAGAACTGTAGCAGTGATCCAGCAGAAGACTGGGATGTGGCACATGATGTGGAGGCTTCGTGATGTCTTGATGTGGGAGATGATTCTGCTGGCCTGCTCCTCATCTCTGAACCTCTTCCTGAAGTACTCCTCCTTCTGTGGGTCAGTGAACCCTCTGACCTCTGTCACCATGTCAACACACTCAGGAGGGATCTGATTGGCTGCTGCAGGTCGTGTGGTTATCCAGAGGCGAGCAGAGGGAAGCAGGTTCCTCCTGATGAGGTTTGTCAGCAGCACATCCACTGAGGTGGACTCTGTAACATCAGTCAGGACCTCATTGTTGTGGAAGTCCAGAGGAAGTCGACACTCAT
>NW_025731267.1:0-4512 GCF_021292245.1 Micropterus dolomieu
AGAGAGCCATGCTGTACCTCAGTACCCGCACGGAAAGGGCTTCGCAACGGGCGCAGGCAGCCCCCTCGAGAGCTGCCCGGGCGTGCTCCATCCCCAAACATGAGACACACATCTCATGAGAATCTCCATCCGTGATGTACCGAGGGCAAGAAAAAACACACCTTCTGTACATCTGGTTGCCGGACATGCTGGTAGACTTCTTCTTCAGGTAAGACACACTGCTTGTAGGACTGGAGCTTTCTTCAAACAACATACAGAGCGCCTGCTGAATAGAAAAAAGCTAATGATGAGTGTGTACAGGTGTGCTTTATACTCCTCCGGTTATTCCGTCACACCTTACCGTTCTAGCAACAAGCCAATAGGATTGGAGTGATTTCATTCAGGTTCAGACCTGCTACGCCTAGAGGCGTTCCCATAGTGTCGTCACCGACGCAGTTCGAGTTCCCTCGAAGGGGAACATGCTGTATTCAGCTTTCTGTTAACTGTTTGTGTAGAAGCCAAATAGGTGGTGTCTAATTTATTTTACTAGGGTTTACTAATAGTTTTAGTTGACCTGGTAAAGTTTTTAAGTGGTGTTACATTATTTGTATACTTTATTTTTTAATTAATTTCAAAAGCATTAGGGGAGAATATTATTTGTAAATCCAAATTAAACTGCTTGTGAACTGTTACTATTTTTAATAACATTGACTGACATCAGTTATTTAATAGTGATAAGTGAATTAGCCCAAATTTAAGTTAAGTAGTTATTTCTGTTGGTACTTTGTAATAATAAATAAATAATAACTTTTATTAGTTAACCCTTCATAGTAGCTACCTTGAGATAAGACCCCAAAAGCCCTCTTCATTCTAGTCCAGAGGTTTTCAAAGTGTAAGGTAAGCCTTTTCAGGGGAGGCTCAGTGAATGGAAGTGAAACAATAATACATCAGTTATCAGAAGGAGATCACATAGAATAACCTACGTGTGTGATTTGGTTAAAGAGAGAGTTCAGAGTAGTTTTGGGGAAATTATTTCCCACTTTATCAGGGTCAGAAACTGATAAATGCACCAGGACAGACGCCTTTAAACCCCCGTTCTAGTCTAAACTCAGTCCATGGTGTTTCAAACACAGCACAGGGTGGTGGGGTGCTACACACCCTACTTTGGTTTGATAATTAAATATCTACCGGAGCAACTCTGCAACCGTCCAAAATAATAGTATAAACTCTAATGTACGCAGTGTTTATGCAGATTAATTACACAACATAATTAAGTAAACATATATAATGTGTAATATAATGTAATTAATGAAAATTAAAAGAGGTAGAGTTTTGTGGAGTATGTGGTATAACATTGTTATCAAGCCCAAATCAACTTCTCCTAATTTGTTTTGAGATGAGATTAGATCTAATTTAGCCTGGATGGTGCAAGTCGTTTTTGCCACAGGTTCAGCAGCCTGTGTGGTCTGCGGTTTTGTTTTGAAATGGTCTACGTCCGGCTGTCAACTACTAATTCAAGTTGCGAACTCAATCACCACAGAAAATACATAAACGGTTTGAACAGAAATAATACAAATGAAACTAAGATTTCTGGGATCAACATGAAAAACTTAAGAGTTCGAGTTCAGGCTACAACAAGTGAGAAGAATGGATGAAAGTGTAAATTTACCCATCTGTTGGTTGTAATACAAGAAAATAATCGTTCCATATTCCATCTACTGTGGAAAAAGAACAGCGCTTTTTTGGGCACAGGCAAAAGTGTAAGAACATGAAAGTGTAAGAACTAAACAAACTTTACTGCACTGTGTGAAGCAGACTGTGGCGGTGGTGTCATCAACCCAGCAGGGTTTGTAGCCTGTTTAATCATACAGTATAATCACGTTGTGTCTTTTCAACTATGTAAGACATCCGGATTAGTTTGAGCAGTCATCAATTCACACTGCTCCCTGTGTAGCTCTGTCATGGCTTTAAGGATACGTTAGGCACAAGGCACAGTGTGCACTTGTGGTGAAATCAGGGGCTATTGAAACTACTCTTGGTAGTTTCTGTTCAACAAAAACTACATTCATCCTCTCATTCTCAATCCACAACAGAACTTCCACATGACTGACGGAGAACCTCCTCAAACTGTGCGCATTGTCTTCCTGACACAGCAGTTCAGGTGAAGTGTTTTGTTTTGATAAAGAGTGAACATGAGCTTATCTCTCTGACCTTTACTGCACCATTAATCTTGTGTTGCCCTTTTTTTGTGTCTGACTCTTAATATATTCCCAAACTTCATGCAGGCTCATTATTTACTAAGTTGTTTGTGCTGACCAGACATTTTAATGGATAATTAATAGATAATTAGAATGTGCAGTAATTAGACAATGAATCTTAAAACTGCTGAATTGAGGGTTTGTATTTGTTATTGCGATAAAATCTGTAGCTGCTATAACGCATGTGTGTGTAGTTCTGCATCTTTTTTTTCTACATGAGTAAAGACGCGCAAACTAGCTGTTTGTAGCCTGCACCTGTAATGTGGAGCCTTTAATGCTATTTTTAATAAGATGATTCAGAAAATTTGTAGTCTGATGCACTCTTTCAACAAGCAGTCTAAAATTCATTAAACAACTTTCTTAGTATTGATTTGACAACTGACACTTGGCCGAACAGATCATGTGACTGACCTTTACTTCTTCTGGCACAGTGCCATAGCAGTGGCAGTTTAACTGACATCATGGATGACTGACATTGTTACGTCCAACACTTTGTCAGACCTGTGACCAGGCAACTCCTCAAATGCCCTTTTACTTGAACCCTTGAACATTTTTAATTGTACAGCTACAACGATAAGTTGTCAACTATTAAATTAATTGAAAATTATTTTGATTATCGATTAATCACTTTGAGTCCTTTTTTTTGTCTTCCGAGACTGGATGAGATCAGGCGTGTTCAGCACCATCCTTTGCTTTGTTTAGCTGTCACACAACTGTCGTAAACGGAGAGCATGTTGAGGCAGGACTCGGCTAAAATGTCTGCAGTGTGGAAATATTTTTTAAAAGTGGATTTATGTTCAGTTGCGTTTCTTAACCTGTCCGCCCCCTGTGAGAGCTACTATTTCATATTTACGCAGAAACCGGACAAAACAGGAGACTGCTTGCGGAAAAGTAAGCAAAAAGCTGAACTACCTGGTAAGTTCTGAACATGACACCTGACAAAACATGAATTCATATGTTAAAAAGCTTTGACAATATTTTGGGCCCATGCCAAGTGTCCAGAAACCAGGGTCACTTCCATAATCCTCCACTGTTTTCACATCTCAGTCACATCTCAGAACAAAAGAGAAGGGAGCACACACATGTATTATAAATTTGATTGTAATAAATTGTTTGTGTAATCTAAAAATATTTCAGTGTGCTCCTCAATTTCTTTGTGTGCTCCTAATTCTTTTCATTTAGGAACACATGTGCTCCTTGGGATAAAAGGTTAGCACAGAGTTCACTCAGGTAACTCAGGCAAAGGCTGTGCCGAAGCAAAACACAAAATGGACGATACTTCTGAAAGGAGAGAGAAATTTAATGTACGTTAAGTGTGCACTGTGCAACTGTATTATCTAGGAAAATACAAGTAACGGACTCGGAATTGACAGATAATCAATATTCACTGACTCAGATCATGATCAGGGGCAAAGAAATCGAGACATCCCTACTTCTAACTTAACAACAGAACGGCTAGTAGGCTACAGATCATATATGATTAATACTTAAACTTACTAATCTTGTAGCAATCCAGTTTCCAGTGTTTACCAAAACTCACGCTTGCTGCACTGAAGTGGCGGTATGTCTCAGTCAGCAGCTACATTTACAAGAATTGCCAATTTTAAGGTGAGTGGCAAACTAAGCTAAGCAGACTACATACAGACAGCTTTCATTGCAGCTTGTTTGTAACAGTTCGCTGTTTGCTGAGCTAGCACGCTGTGCTTGTGTAAAACACAGCGGTGGTGGATGATAGACTGCTGACAGAGCAGATTAAGATACCGCTTTCTACATACAGGTGTATGTCTTGGTTTTTTACTCCAGAAGGTTTATTGCACTTTCAAGTTCCCCTTCGAGGGAACTCGAACTGCGTCGGTTACGACACTATGGGAACGCCTCTAGGCGAAGCAGGTCTGAACGTGAATGAAATCACTCCAATCCTATTGGCTTGTTGCTAGAACGGTAAGGTGTGACGGAATAACCGGAGGAGTATAAAGCACACCTGTACACACTCATCATTAGCTTTTTTCTATTCAGCAGGCGCTCTGTATGTTGTTTGAAGAAAGCTCCAGTCCTACAAGCAGTATGTCTTACCTGAAGAAGAAGTCTACCAGCATGTCCGGCAACCAGATGTACAGAAGGTGTGTTTTTTCTTGCCCTCGGTACATCACGGATGGAGATTCTCATGAGATGTGTGTCTCATGTTTGGGGATGGAGCACGCCCGGGCAGCTCTCGAGGGGGCTGCCTGCGCCCGTTGCGAAGCCCTTTCCGTGCGGGTACTGAGGTACAGCATGG
>NW_025731268.1:0-34067 GCF_021292245.1 Micropterus dolomieu
CCCCCCGGGAGGATTCATAATAACTTCGTTGAGACTCTACTTTTGTTGGGAGACAGCTTAGTTGTATCTTTTGACATTTACTCGCATCATTTTTAGAGGAAGCTGTGTGTGCGGCTACTACCCAAAAAAAATGTTTGTTCCCATGGCAACAGCAGCTTAAACATCATCTCTTCTTGGTGGTCAGATGAGTTTTCATCATCACTCCAACATAGACACTCAACGTCACATTACACATCTGCAGTAATGACAGGGAAGCCAGTTTTCTCCCTTTATGGGGCACAGCAACAGGCCTGTTTCTACGATCAGCTTTAGCGCTGACACAGCCAAACAGAGGATTTGGACCTAGGCGCAGACACGTAGAGCAGATGCAGTTTTAAAAAGTTTATTGATACAAGGTGGAACTTCATGTAGACTAAAATCCATAAATCCAAAAAGCTAGAACACCAAAACAGGGCTAAAGACAAAGACTGAACAGGCCGAACAAACACTTACACAAGAGAGGTGGAGATAATGAGACACAGGTGGAACACATTAGGGCAGCTGCAAACAATTAAGACCGAAAGGACGACAAACAAGACACAATGACAGCAGAGACAGAACTTCACAATAAAACAGGAAACAGCGTCCCAGAACCGTGACACCTGTTACAGAGCTGCAATAAAAGTTACATAAAAATACTTATTCCTGCCTAGTTGGACTGGCCAAATTGCAGCACATGAACAAACACAAGGGAAAATTTTTAAAAGTCAATTTTGTATGCATTTCTGCAGGGCCCTGACATTGGCTTTCAGGTATTCTGTATGCTATTGCTTTTAAATATGTTTTCTCCTCTAGATCAACTTTAATAAAAACCCTGCTGAGTCAGTACACATGCTGAGCCTTCCCTCCTCTTTTGTGTCTCCATTTGGGGAAATAACCTCTTTTAATAGGCCTACATGGGACCTTTTCACCTAAATGATAAATAAATTCATTTTATTTCAGTTATAAACTCCTGGACTTTAATAGCTCCTGTGTTTCAGCAGGTTTTCTGCTCATGTTCAAAACTTTCTGCACGTTCAGAATCTCTCCCAGTGTTTTGTCCAGAAAAAAATTGCAATATTACGAGACTAACGTCATAATTTAATGAGAATTCATAATATTTTTAATTCTACCTGGCCTCTAATCTGCTGTGCATTACGTTATTGATCCGCTTTAGCCTATCCCTTTAGACCATTTGACTGACACAGTTTGGGACTGCATGCTGCATCTGAAATCAAAACCGACCAAAAACACTTCTGATCAGCCAGAAATCTCACCACAAATCCACACACGTTAACTTCAGAAGTTCTGATAAGGTGCAGTCCAAGACAGCAAGGGTGTGTTTCAGTTTTAAGATGTTTATGTTGCAAAACTCTACCTGTTATGTTGCTGTCTGGACTCACAGCGGAGTTGATTTGCGCTGAGTCGAAAACCTTCTCTTGCGGCAACCCCTGACATTTTGCACCCTAGGCAACTGCCTATATTGCCTATGCCATGGGCCGGCCCTGCATTTCAAAATTAAATGTAAATGCTCCGTATTCGTATAGCGCCTTTCTAGTCTTTTTGACCACTCAAAGTGCTTTTACACTACATCTGCATTCACACACATTCATACACTGGCGGAACAGCCACCAGGGGAAATTCGGGGTTCAGTATCTTGCCCAAGGACACTTCGACATGCAGCCTAGAGGACTGAACCGTCTTTTCAGGTTTTTTGGTCATTTTTCTTCATACGGGTCTCCTGCGGAAGGTGGATATCTTCTTTATATGTTCTGCTTTTGTTTGTGTGGGTTGCTTTTCTTTCTCTCTGGTGCACTCAGGTCTCTCTCTCAGTGAGACTACCTGATTAAATAAAGGTCATAAAAATAATGATGCAACAAACTATTCATGATCTGATATAAAAGTCAGCGTGTTTTGACCCCTTCTGTTCAGCTTTCGGTCGTTAAATCACACCTGCATATAAGTGCATGAATTTAACTCATGAAGCTTTATTTCTGAACAGCAGGTGGGCTATTAATGTTCTAATGTTGGATTATAGTATCCTTGGCTTCCATAATATAAACAGTTTTCTTCTTCTTGTGTCTAGTGGGTTTCATGAAGAGCAAAACTATTGTCTGGGAGTGCCGTGGCAGCAGAAGTTTGGGCCGTTTGCCTGATGTTGGATCCATCCACTGTCGACTATTAAAAACTTTTCACTTTGTCCAACAGTGCAGAAAAGATTTGACAGACAGGCAGACAGAGAGGAGACAGAAGAGAATCATATCTGCAGAGAAGATGAGCTTCAATCAAATTTTTGGGTGCACAGAGTCTGTAATAGCATCTTTCTGTCAAATCACATGATAATAAATTAATGAGCTGATCTTGCCGGCTCAAAATTGGTCTACGGTGTTGATGGTTTAGAGCTTCCTGAAGTCAGTGAGTACAACATGTATCTTGTCAATGTAATATTTTAAGATTTATATAATTTTTGCTTATTGTTATTCAGCAAGTCACCAAATCAAATTCCCAAATGTGTCAACCTACTTTGCAATCAAGCTTTCAAACAGTAAATACAGTTTGAAAGCAAACATAATGAATGTACCTGGCAAGGTGCAATATGTTTATAGTGAATGTGCCCTGTAAAAGATTTTCTTGAAATATCTGCTCATAGCAACTAAAGCATGATTCATGTTTTTGCTGAAATATTGAAAAAGTCAAAAGTGACTTGAAGCACCACACAGGACACATTTCCTAGATTAAGATTTGAGTGAAACTACCATCTTTCTCGTTACCTTAACCAAAGGGTTTTTATAGCAGGAGCCACACTTTGGACTTTCAAGTCTCTTCTGTCAACCCGTTCACTCCCAAGTCATCACATATGGACGCATGGTCAAGAGCCACATTCATCAGTTTGTGACGCACTGGGGATCCCTTTACCGTCACAGTTAAACACAGTGGAGGAAGTCCTGTAGCGTCAGTTTGTGAAGGTAAAGGTAGGTATAAGATATTTAAAGTTACATAAATTGACGTAAGTGACATTACAGGTTAACTGACGTACGTAGTTATTTTAACCCAAACCATGATACTTTCCTAACCTTAACCAAGTAGTTTTGTTGCCTAAACACAACCAAGTATTTTTAGTGCCTAAACCTAACCAAACTGCAACTTTCATGACTTTCATAACGCGCCGTTTCAAAATGGCGATATTTCGAAACGCCAGCGTTTCATTTTGAAAGTCTAACCGGACGTTGCGTATTTATTCTTGCTAACTTTAACCGGATGTTGTATGTTTGTTGTTGCTAACTTGACCGCAGAGCCCTAAATGTCAGTAAATGACGTAAAAGGGGTACCCAGGGCGTTAAAAGGCGACGGCAAAGGGCTTTGACCAAGCGTAAATATGTCACAAGTCGGGAGTGAGAACGTGTTGCTTCTGTCAAAGTCAGCAGAATCATTTAGAGATTAGATTTATTTGCCATACAAACAGGTACATTCTTCTTCTCATCTCTGAGGCAGCTTTAAACTAAGAATGCAAAGAATTGCATTTAAAAAACAGTAAATAAATACACCCTATATCCAATGAAAATACACAATATGAACAAAATAACACTAAAGTTAAATACTAAACTAAACTACAGTCTGTAGGGTGTGAAAGTGAGGTGTTTCATGAACATAGTGTAAATGAGGTGAGGAGTGTAGGATTTCCTTCTTTATGTCCTTTGCAATCATTCTGACAGCAGAAAACAGCTGTTTGTAATGTCAGACTTGACAGAGTCTGGAGACGCCGTGGAGAACGTTCTGCTGCCTGCAACATCCTCCAGCATGACCGGTTTGGCGGTGGGTCAGTAATGGTGTGGGGTGGCATTTCTTTCCTCCATGTGCTCGCCAGAGGTAGACTGACTGCCATTAGGTACCGAGATGAGATCCTCAGACGCCTTGTGAGACCATATGCTGGTGCGGTTGGCCCTGGGTTCCTCCTAATGCAAGACAATGCTAGACCTCATGTGGCTGGAGTGTGTCAGCAGTTCCTGCAAGAGGAAGGCATTGATGCTATGGACCGGCCCGCCCGTTCCCCAGACCTGAATCCAACTGAGCACATCTGGGACATCATGTCTCGCTCCATCCACCAACGCCACGTTGCACCACAGACTGTCCGGGAGTTGGCGGATGCTTTAGTCCAGGTCTGGGAGGAGATCCCTCAGGAGACCATCCGCCAACTCATCAGGAGCATGCCCAGGCGTTGTAGGGAGGTCATACAGGCACGTGGAGGTAATTTTTGTGTGATTTTGTCGTCAGCACATTCAACTATGTTGTATTATATTTAATAGTATTTAATGAGATTATTTCATTCAGACCTAGGTTACTTTAGTTTTACCTTTATTTTTTTGAGCAAAGTATGTCAGTAACATGTAAATTAATTTAGGATTAAGCCTTTAAACTTGGACCACTCATGAAATTAGTTTTGGAAATAAAAATACGTAATAGAAGATAAAAGGTCAAGTAAATGTGCAAAGTTCTCTTAACTCACCCGTGTGTGCTACTTCAGATAAATCTGCTCAATTTGGCAAATTTCCTCACAAAATCTCGGAAAGACGTCAGCAGCAGAACCACAGCTGCCTGGATTTGTTTTATTTAAAGCTATGACATAGTGTTTTGGGTCATTCACGTTAGGTTAAATCTGGTGGAATATGTCTGCACATCTTCATTCTTGACAGAAGGCAAAGATAAAGCAACAACGGGCTCATTTTCTCATCCTCCATATCCAGAGCGGACTTTGAAGGTTGGACAATACGGCGAGAGAACATGCACAAGGACTTAGCTGCATATGCCTAGAAATCTCAATGAAGGCAGCTCTGTACCACTGAGGTTTGTGAAGTACTTGTTATGCAGAACATTTGACGATGTATTCGGGGGCGGACAGGAAACATGTGCTTCCATCCCATAAATAAACTCTCCAGCCACTCAGTGTTTCCTGCCTTAATGCAGTCAGTTAAATGGGCATATCTGGTCTCTGAGGAGCAGCTCACACCTCCTCACATCCGAGTTTATTGATTGTGTGAAATGAAACAGGCCTCCATCGCTGGAAGCGCAGTTAATGCTCTGTGCAGCTCTGCGCACTTATAGTTTGAGGTGTGTGTTAATGACTGCAGAGTAAAGACTAATAAGAGCATATGAGCCTCAGATGGCTGGAACATGAGATAGATAAGCTATTCATATACTTTTGTTTCACTCAAATGTTGTATGTACTCTGCCAAGTATATGTACCATTATAAAGCTGACATCCTGGATGCTTTGGCAAACCTGGGGATTTATGACAAACAAACATGATGGTAAAGTTGACCCGTGCGCATCACATTAACTGGAGAAATGAGAAACTGTGACTCACATGGCAGAAGGATGAAACTGTTTGAAACGGATATCACTGTGTAAAATAAATCTAAATATTACCGCTGAGTATTATATAAGACGTACTATATTTTAATATTATATGAATTAATTTGCAAAAACAGATAAAAGCCACTCTTAAATGAATAAACAAACCACCGTTTGTTTGATAATCCCTGAAGTGAGCGATAAAAAACATGATTTAGATAATAAACACAAACGGAGATATCTGTTTTTGCAAAAGAACACCTCAAATATGTTTCCAGTTTAAATAAGGAATCATCTTTAATTAGATCTGTAATTAATAAATGCATGCTGTGAAATTTACTCCCATAAATAAGGTCAACAGTTGGACAAATTACGTTTAATGGATTCAGTGTCTCAGAAGAGCATACTTTCATGTATACTGTATGCATATATAAACAAAGCCTGGAAAAACGCACCAATCAGAAGGCGCCAGCAGCAGCTCCCAGCATGAGTGGGAATTATCCCCAAACACAATAACACTGATCAACTAACTCACAAGCAGTAGAGGTGGTATTACTTCTACTGCTTCACAGAGCTGGACGCTCAACTTTTAACTCTGTGCAGTCTCTACTTCTGATTTCTGTCATCTGTCCTTCTGACAAACCAAACAAACTTTACAAAGCAGCTCCCCTACAGCAGCTGCTGTTAGAAACCGCAGACACTCGACTGTCCAGCTGTTATTACAGACACATGAACTAACTAGACTATTGAGTGAAATTAGATTCATATGTACTACATGTAGGGCTGCAACTAACAGTTCATTTCATTATGGATTAATCTCACAAATTTCCATGATTAATTGATAATATGTTTACTTGTGTTTCTTGAGTCCTCAAACGTGCTGTTTTGTCCACAACCAGAAGAAATTCATTGAGTAACAAAGAAACCAGAAAATATTCAAATTTAAGAAGCTGGAATCTGTGAATTTGGATTATGATTCACAGCGATTAATAGATTATCAAGAGTTATAGATTCATTTATTTGTTCACAACTAATCGATTAATCTTTGCAGCGCTAATTACATGACCTACAAACGAAAAATAAGATTTACAAATGTGTGCAAAATGATTTGTGCATAATTCAGTGGTCTTCACACAAACACAGTGTAAAATCTTTTTAACAGCATCACAACTTGAACAACTATCAATAGTTTATGTACAGATGTTTAAATCCTGCTTTACAGATCTGATTATTTTCACTTCCGTAAAGTCAGTCTGCATCTGCAAGTGCTGGTGGAAAATCTGGGCTTTCGGAGAGTTCGTGTCTAATTTAAAAGTTGATTGTCAGCCCTCCATTACAACACACACCTATAGGCTCGATAGAGCAGCTCATAAATGTAGTCATATGGTTTAAATAAGCGACTGCTAGCTGATGGGAATATTACATACATTCTTTAATCACAAAAGATGAAGTTACGCTTTAATTTAATATAATTTTTTCACTTGAACTTCAGCTGTGAACAAACAGCAGGGAAAAAACCTGATGAATTAAAAATAAACATGCAGCAAAGCATATTTCGCTCCACCTGGAGACTTTTCAAACAACCAGGACTCATGAAATGATCCATGCGGCAGCACATTTAAACCACGGTGTTGAAAAGAAGCACTAATTGTGTGTTGACACAAGCTGGATACATAACTGCCATCAATTTCTATTTTCAGTGTGATATTTTCATTAGCGTCAGTCTCGCTGTTTAACCCTCTGAACCTGAGGCACCTCCTCCCCCCTTCCTCCCCCCTTCCTCCCCTGCGTCTTTAATGCATCGCCTGGCTCGCAGTAACTCACAGCAGAGAAGAAGAAGAAGCAGCAGAAATGGGAGAGCAGTGTTTGAAAAGGAAGAGATTTATATATATATATGAGAGAGAGAGAGAGAGAGAGAGCGAGCAAGTATCCAGGGCAGGAGTGCGGGCCAATTAGAGAGTTGCCCTAGGTTGTCCTGTTATCTTTCTCACACACAACCTCAACGGGATGAACACACAAAGCTCTGGCCTGGGGAGGAGGCACAACACACACACACACACAGTATAACCACTCACTCACATGATGTTTTATTAAAACACGGTGCGCTCTAGTGTCCGTTCTCCATTTTACACACACACACACACACACACACAGAGACATGATCTAACAAGGTCAAAAGAAGAACTAGAGGGAGGAAGTGGGCGTGTGGGGGGTGAATCGGAGAAGAGTGGGGAAATAAGAAAAGAGGCCGGGTTGTGACAGAGAGAGAGAAAATGAAAAGAACGAAGGAAGACGTGAAGAAGAACCGAAGGCGCTGGAGGAGGGCGAGGCGCTCTTCTGGTTAGCAGCACGCTGAAAAAGGACAGCTCGCTCTGTTCTAAACAAACATCATTCCTGCGAGATTAAAAATAACCCTGTGGAGCTTCATCTCTGTGTGCTTCTACAGACGCTGAGCAGTAATTTAAACACAACGGCACAGATGTTTCACCTAAGTGTGTTTCCGAGTGTCGGGGAGGGCTACTGCACGTGAGGGAAGCCGGATCCTGTCACTGGCCATCACACAGTGTTTTGATCTATGCAAAGCTGCCAGTAGGTTTTCTGCAAACCGTCGAGTATTTTGATGAAGAGTCGGAGAGAGAGATATTGGGCGATATCTGAGATGATGATCTGGCAACCCGCTGCGCTACAGTTTGTCTGCTCGCTGCAGCACTGACAGTCTGAGCGGTGATGAATGAACAGTATTGTAACGTATTAAAAAGTCGTATTTCAACATTTCAAACAGAACTAAAAATGTCTTCCCTTGATATAACTCACGCCAGTCAACAATATTACATTAAACTTTAATAATAACTAAAGTTTTTATGGCGCATTTCTTGAAACCCAAGGACACTTTACAGAATTTACTATGTGACACAACAACAAATATTTTTTAGACAGAAACTACTGCTTAAGGGAGTTTCCAGGCTGGAGTGTGGATGGAGGAGGTCAGAGAGGAACGGTGGAGCAAGGGCATGGAGGGATTTGTAGGGGATGCGGGACTTGATTGGGAGTCAGTGAAGGTGGATGAGGGCTGGGGAGTTGCCAGGTCTTGGTGTAGATAGAGGTGGGGCAAGCCGGTGTGTTAACCTGAGGTGTAGGGCGGAGAACAGAATACCGAGGAAGGTGCGAAGCATATTTAAAATTTATAACAATAATGTTCCTGGTGATTAAAACCTGCTTTCACATGGCGGTATAATGATTTTTGTTTTGCGAGGGAGGGGGTTACAATCACGATAGCAACGTCTTTCGGTCCAATCCTAACTGGAGCCTGTCCAGGGTTTTTCTGGGGACCGCTTACAGGACTCCATTACCGTAGTCCAAACAAGAAGTTATGTTTTTATGAGTAAGGTGTCAGCTAATTTGTGATAATTGCTTTTTATCAGACAACTAACTTCTTGGCAGATGTCTGTAGGTTCTCAGTCTTGCAGGTCAGAGTTATCCAGTTCAATTCAAGGGCAACTGGACAGGTTAAGGTTACTCAAAGACATTTAGTTTCTCATCTGAGAGGCATCTTCAGTTCTGACTAAAGGGTGAGAAACGCATTTTACCTATTTAACCTCCGTTGGTCATAGTCAAGATGATCGATACCACTGGTTCGTTAGTGCTCCTGGTATTTTTAAAGAGGTGGTATTAAACTTGATGGCTTTTTCCTTCTCTTTTATTGAGTTATATCTCTTTTTTGTGCATGTAACAGGTTTGCAAAGTGAAAAAGCCCAAAGGGAGTTCCCATCTCCCACAGAAAACTCTGCTCTGAACTGAAAACAGCTCGTTTGTAGTCCAGCTGCTTCCCTTTCATCCCAGTGATGTCACAGGGATGAAAGCTAAATGCGCCTCATATAACACTCGCCAAGCGGCTACTCCGACACGCCCTCAGAAACAGCGAGCTGCAGCACACAGCTCTCCTCTCCCTTCCAAACACTAGCTACCCTCCAGGCAGTCAGTGGACATAAAGTTGTTCCTGTGATGTAGAGACAGAGCTCAGTTAAAACTTTATGGATACAGATTAATAACTCACCGCTCTGAAACTCTCGCTCCAGTCCATGTTGCCAAGCTGGTCGGCAACACGTACAGCTGAACCCGAGCTGTTTACCGGCTTCTCGCTGACTCGCCCTTCTCTGCTTCTGATTGGCTAGTAGTCCTTAACTAGGAACTGAGCATGTGCAACTCCCAACAAAGATCATTTAGAGACAAGATGTATCACTCCATAGCTAAAACGAAGCCTTCAAGACAGGGTGAAAAGAGGAGCTGCAGCAATGTGCAGTATGACAAAAAATATAACCATGTAAACCTGAAGATTTTGAACCTGAAAATGAGCAGAATACCACCTCTTTAAAGACATTATGGTCACTGGAGACACCCGAGGCCGAGTGTGAACGACTATCGTTGGCATCTTCCCATGAGGCCAAGTGTGAGCTTTTGTTTTTTGTCCTGGGAAGGGATGAAAGTACAGCATAGTAAGTGGGGGATAAGTGGTGTTGTAGGCAATTATTGGCAAATATAGTGAGTTAAATCATTTAAAAGAAGACCCAAAGTGTCAGTACCGGCTAATCAATCCAAACATTCATCATCTCTGACATTTGTAATGGGAAGGATTCAAGTTTAATGAACTAACACCATTTATACCACTGCACTTTATGTTCTATTATGGAGATTGTATATAGGGTGAATTAACCATGGATAATTTTTTCATCCTGCAGCAGAGACGCACACAGGCAGAGATGGGTGAGCTGTAGGTGAGCAACTATAATGAAGACCCGTCTTTCAGTATAAATGCACTTCAGACACTTCCTGCTCACTTCCTGTTTATGGCACATGAGTCACACAGGTTTGTTACTGAGGAACATTCTGTTAGCAGCTCAGCAGAAGCTGTCAGGAGCATGAAGCTCGACACTGAACAGAATCCATATGATGAAGTTTGTTGCAGACAAGATTTTTTCAACTTCTCAACTTTTCTACAGTCCTTAAACACTTGATTTATAATGCAAACCACAGTCATGGTTTTCACTTGACGGTCTCCTAAGAAAGTTAAAATTGCATTCAAACTGCATGATGTAGCACCAGGCTAATCCTAATCCAAATCCAAATCCTAATCCAAGTGCTTATCCTAATCTAGCCCATTAACGTCCAAATCAAATAGCTTTTGGAGAAAATCTTGCTTTTCACATGTTTACAGTTTGTCCTGTTGTCTCAAATCTGACCTCAGAACGTACAAACAGTGAATCACGTGAAATCAGTGTAAGGATCTGTCAGCTTTGGAACATTGAAGCTTTGCACAGCACTTCTTTATCTCCATGTCTGTTACACCATCTAAGTCTCTCCACCTGCTCAGCCTGCAAACTATCTCCTGATTACACCGAGGTCCGAAAGCTGCAGCTAAACTCATTACTCTCATTTTAGCTTCAATGCATTCAACGTGAAAAATGTAGGATTGATTTAAGTTTTTAACTCACTGTTAATCCCCAAAGAACCCAAAGTCTATTCTCACACAAAATTAGCAAGATTGAAAGAAATGTTTTCATTTAATTGGGACTTTAAAAAAAAAGAATTCAGCAGCAAAATGTGCTTTTCACAAAAAGATAAAAAAATACATGAAGCTAGGAAAACCTAAATGTTATGGTGAAAATGCGCATGTGCTCACTGCTGAGAATTAGCAGGTGGCAGTCAAAATAGTTTTACTTTGAGAAGTTGAAATGGCATTAAAAAGGTCCTGGGAGATACAGTTTTTCTCTGGGTCTGTACGCCCATGAGTACACAAACTCTAAAATGTATTCACAGCCGATGGAAATGACTTGCATAATTCTGAATCTCTAATCACCTGAAACTTCTTTCAATCACCAATCAACCCTTATCCATCTGTTATCCATGGGGCCATGGCAGAGGGGTATCAGTAGCAGTATTTGAGTTTGGGTTAAATTCTTTATTGGTTCTTTGGTGACAAAGGAATGCAGTACAAAAGCCGTACCGTAATCAGCGTCGGACTTGGTCTAGTCTAGGTGCTTACTGTAGGTCTTACATGTCAAAGACACACTGTACACAAGAATAAAATGAATGAAGTTTCGGAGCAAAGTCTTTTTTTCCCTTTTTTTTTTTTAAACAGTATTTCAACAGGGCATCTCACAAAAGTGTAAAAAGTGCAGGTGCAGAGTGCAGCATGGTTTGTTATCTGTTAAATGCAACAAAGGCAGCAGGCTGGATTCAAACCTGGGCCGCTGCAAGAAGGATTCAGCCTTCGTACATATGCTCTCTGCCAACTGAGCAAACCGACTGCCTGAAATATTTGCTTTTGTTGTCCATTCATCCATCTTCAACCACTTATCTGGAATCGGGTCACGGGGGCAGCAGCTTAAAACCTCCCTTTCCCGAGCCACATTAACCAGCTCTGACTGGGGGATCCTGAGTTGTTCCCAGTCCAATGCGGAGATATAATCTCTCCACCTAGTCCTGGGTTCTTCCCCCGAGGCCTCCTCCCAGCTGGAACACCCCTGGGGCATCCTTACCACATGCCCAAACCACCTCAACTGGTTCCTTTCGACGCAAAGGAGCAGCAGCTCTACCCCGAGTTTCTCACGGATGACTACCCTCCTGAGAAAAACCCTTTTGGGCTGCTTGTAGTCCAGTTCTTTCGGTCATGCCCCACCCTTCATGACCGTTAAATTGAGAGTTTTTCCTTCCGGCTCAGCTCTCTTTTTGTAACAACAGTGCTGTAAAGTGAATGCAATGCTATTTTCTTTTATTACATTTTTTTAATGTTTAGTGAGTGTTAGAGTAATTTTGGCCAGTGAGCTTCAGTTAGGCGTGCGCGAACTGTTTGAAAATATAACTTCTGAATGGACAAAGAACGACTGTAACGGAGCTGAATTCATTTGTCTTTTTTTGTTCAACGTTGAAGACCTGAAAGGTTTTGAGGTGTCGGTTCAAATAGTTGGTAGTCCAAATACAGTCACTGACAGAAGTTGACACAGCAGTTGAAATAAAAGTCCAGATATTTGAATCTTCAGTTTAAGTCCGAGCACTGGAGGAAGTTGTGTCAAGCGTCACTTTGAGCCCTGAGCTGAAACCATCTAAGTGTACATAATGAACTGAGCAGTGGAAGTCTTAAGAGTTAAGTGTATGAACTAAATTATGTACGCTGTGTCATTTAAGTATAAGAAATAAAAGGAAGTGATGTGTCAGTTGAATACAGTAATAACTGATAGGAGTGAAATACAGATGAAAGCAGTGGACCTGTCAGCTGATGTGTGGGCGCTGAAAACAAATTAACTGTCAGTCGAAGAATAAGAGAAAAGTAGCTATGAGGAGAAAACAGTGGGGCTGTCGACGGAATAAGAGATGAAAGCAGGTGAAATATCAGCAGACATGTAAGAGGGGAAATCAGTTTGAATTTCAGTTGAAGGGCCGTATTTTAATCACTAAGGTGCAGCGGTGGAATATAGCTCAGAAGATTTGGTGCCGGTTGCTGAACTCCCAGCTGAGCCAATCGCAAGTGCTTCTCCAGGAAATCATGTTGTTGCACACAGCACCGCAAATCTGTAGCCGGACGCAGATGGTGGGGGGCTTTTACATGACTAGTGTAACGATGATAGAACAAATAATAAAAAACTACTTTAGTGAGGCTGTTTATGACCGCATCCATTCTAATTAGGGATGCACCGAGATGAAAATTCTTGGCCGAAGCCGAAGTTGAAAATAATGAAAAAATGTGCAGAACATTTCCATTTATTTTCCCTTTTTTTACCATTGCATAAATTAAATAGTCAAAATGTGCTTGTTACTCATGTGTACTCACTTTTAATGGCCTAATTTTGAAAACTGGACGTTGTCACACACCTCCTCGCGCTAAATTCATCCAGTCCGACCCAGTTTGATAAATAAAGTTGTATGTGGTTCTTCACAGCCTCTCTTCAGGCAGGACTCTCATACTGCAGCACTTGTCTTTGTAAAGAGACAAACTGACAGGATAAAGTCTCTAACCTGCCTATCAGCTCGCTCTGGGCCGTTTCACTTACCGTAAAGTCTAGAATACGTGTGTATTCCAAATTTAGGTGTGGCTACAGATGGATTGGATGTGCTAGGAGACAATTCTGCAGAACAGCGTCTGCAAACGGCCAATTTTTGCGTCTTTCTAGGAGACATTGTGCATATTTACATACTTTAAAAGCTACACAGTGATGTTTGCTGAACAAACTTTTTAAACATTAGAAAGGAGCTTGAGTGGGTTAGTTGACAGCTCAGAGGGCTGGAGGTGTCTTGACAAAGGGGGCACTTTAGTTTGGGGAAAAATAATGAGTCTAGATATCCCCTTCTCCCCCAGCCTAGTCTGAATATTTTGTGTGACCACTCTGCATTGAGTGACTTGACCTCACCGCTCGCAGACTGGACCCGGACTGCCTTTATGTTAGGACGGAAAGCTTCCTCTGCACTGGCACCATCGTTGTGGCACACTTCTCTCGGCTGCCCTGGATCAACGACTGTATAGGCTGCTTGATAATATAAGATACTGCTCCACCTTGAATGTTTCATGGTGCTTTCAGCTCATAAAAAACAAAAATCATATCAAGGGCAGAAAAGAATTTCCTGTATCACTGTTATGTTTTATCGTGAGTATGAATGTGTATAAGTATATGCATATACTATATATATGTATGTATGTGTGTGTGGATATGTATATTTACACTTATTCTTTGTTTGTGGTCATGTTTGTATTCATTACTTTATATTTTATTTAATTGTTCCCTACTTCACTACTTGATATCGTTCCATGAGAATGAAATATTTGCATACTTTTGTTCATCGTGAAAACAATAAAGGGAAAGGAGGCTGTGATGAACAGGATCGATGAGCTCCGGTAATCTGGTGTCTCCGTCACAAACAGGCACATCCTGAGTTATAACAGACCAGTCAGGTGTGTGTACAGGTGTGTGCGGTTCATTTGCAGTTGATTTAATGAAGGTAAACACAGCGGACAGCCGTAAGTAATGACTCTGAAACAGTCAGTCCAGTCAGAGGCTTTATGTGTCCTTCAGGCGGCAGCAGGGATTTAATGAACTGAAGCTTTCCATACAGTGTAAAGCAGCTGTGGTCAACAGATACTACATTTATTTAAACACATCTTCCGGCTGTTTCATTAAAATCAGTTTATTTACATTGCTCCACGTGCTTAGTTTGCTCTTGTTAAAGTGGCATCAGATTGACGTTGCACGAGAAACACCTTTTTCGACCAAAATACCAACAACTCGCTTTGCCTCATTTGAACAAAACTCCCACCTGTTTGTTCCTCTCCTGTGCGCTGAAATACTGCACAGACTGGAAAAGCAAATTTCAAGGTCAGAGAGCTGCTTGTGCTGGTTTGTGCTGGTGCCAGGTGAATTCACTGTAATGTTTCTGCACACTATAGCATGATTGGACAGATTTTGGGTCCGATTTGCCCTCCCATTCCTGAGCCGAGGCTGGTCAGAACCGATTATCAGCCCAAATGATCCTGTAGTGCGAGTGTTTACAGACGATCTGTAGGTCGCCTCCGATTTCAAAACGTAAATATAAAACGATGTTTGATATTCTCAGCCTCGAGTTCATCCACAGTTTGATTCTCGTCTTTTGTTTTTCCGTGCAAAAAAACAGCACACACAAGGTCAACCAGCTGACGACGACAGTTTGTTTCGGTCTGAAGTCACGTTTGATCACGCTAGTTTCTGTGGTCTCCCATGTTTTTAAAGTAGGTTAAGATCTGAAAACCCTCTATAGAGCACCAGACATAGGCAGTTGGTATGTAAGCACTGTGAAGATGTTTAGCACTGTAAGCTAAAGTGTACATACACACACAGTAGAACATGCTTCATTTCATTGAGACTTTGAAAAAGTGAGCAGCAGCAAAATTCTGGTTCTCTGAAGTGTCTCTGTGACACACTGTGAAAAACCACGCAGCTGCAAACACAGAACTTCATGTCGAATCTACAGTCGAGCTGTGTCAGGAGGAAACGTCTCACTGTTCACTCCCCTGTGGACTGATCATCTATTCTCTGCTTTTACAGCCTCGTCTCACGTTTCCTCTCTTCTTGTTTTGTCTTCTCCTCTCTCCTCAGCTCCTCTCCTGTCCTTCCCTCCTGTGCCCTTTGTCTCCTCTTCTTTCTTCTGCTCTCCTTAAATTGCATGATTAAAGAGGGGACAGTGAAAGCCAGCTGAAGCCTGAGTGCACTTCTGGAGCGTCCTGTGACGTCTGAACAGTCGCAGCAGGCTCTCTCAGTGCAGAAAGGGACAGCTGATTGAAACAAGACAAAGCCTCTGCACGGAGGCTGAAAACACACAGAGGAATCTCGTGGATGCCGATTTGACAGAGCTTTAAAATTATGAAGACTGAGATGAGAAATGAGGGAGAAGAGCCATTTATTTATAACCCGGTCATCAACTGTGAAGTGATTGTGTCTGATTAAGAACTGTGCAATCCAAAAGTGCTGGAGGACACAAACAACATGCTAATGATGTTAGCTTGTGGTGTTTCTCCTCACTGAAAATACCACGAGGTAGGTAGAAACCATTTTTGATTGTACATTAGGTTTTACAGCCAACACAGAGTACGTTTTTTAAAAAGCAAAGCAGCGTCTGTACGTGATCTGGAAATTGGACTCGTATGACATAAACAAAATTATTTAATGTTAATCAAAGCCTTTTAACTTTTAATATGTAAATGGTTACGGACACCTAGGGTCGAAAGACAAAAACGGATATGGATTATGTTATTGGATTATTGGGAAAGAGCCAACTGACCCTTCGGAAAGCCACGCCCCCTTTGTTACTGTTGCTAAGTCCGACAAACTGTCGTACCTGTGGGACTTTTATCACGGCGCTGCCACTGTCTGTTACTGCGCTCCCGGGAGAAATATTGTCTAATTTTTGGAAAAAGCGATCTCAGAAAGAAGCAGACAGTTTTGCAGTTGCAATGTGCTTTTAAAGGTTGAATTCATTCTGTCAAACTGACGTGAAAAAAATTAAGACAGAAGCTAAAGCCTACCGATCCCAGAGTAAAAGTGAACCACTGTATTATTATAACTATTGAGAAAGACGACATTAAGGATCAACACAGTTCTTGTACAGCTGGGTAGACTTCTATTCACTATCACAATCATTAAAAAGCAGAACAGTAGGGCTTCATAATGTTACATTCAGCAGGAAGTTAGCTAGCGTTAGGTAACTAACATCACATTAGGAACAATCCACAGTCGACATTTATCTGGATTTGGTTTTGGGTTTTGGAAAGAGAATAAATTGTATTTTTCCTTTCAACCTCTCTGGGTAGCGACTGTAATTATTACAAGTGCCCCAGGAACAGTACAGAAAAATACAGCCATAAAAAGCTAGAAAAAGAGTAAAAGGAGCGCAGCCATGAAAGTGTCGGACCTCAATTAGAGCGAGTCCTATACTGCGCTGTGATTGGCCAGCTGCGTATTCTGGGCGTGGCTTAGCAAAGGTTAAAAATAGGGTATATATAAATCACAGGTGAAAGAAAAAGCAAGACAAATTGCATCTGATCCTGTACACACCTTAATGAATTTATTAAATTGCCCTCTGGAAGGCGCTATGGAGCAGCTGCAGCAACTAAGAACATTTACAAAAAGTCTCTCATACCAACTGCAATAACTTATACTGGAATCATATCTGTTACTGGCTGTACTGTGTATGTTGTGTTATTTATTGTTTGTATTGTGATTTTTAACAATGTGGTTTATTCATCAATCAGTCTGAGAAGCCAAAGACAAATTTACACATTTGAGGACAATAAAGATCCTTTATAAATTGTATGTATTCAGTATTTGTTAAATGTCCCAATCAGGCACTCAGTTGCTTAAATGATTCTAATTATCACAGCTCTTATTTGCCAACACACATTACACACTCCCTGAAACTTAAATATTCTCACTGCTGTTACTTTCTGCAAACTGTTCACTACTTTTTTGAACTCCCTTTGTCATAAACACACACACACACACACACACACACACACACACCCAGCTCTATATTCACAAACACTCTGTCACGCCTGGCTTTTCCCTGCAATCAATTTGCGACACTCTTGTCTGAAACATACTTTAATGTTCCAGTGCTCTTTCTTCTGCCACTGCTATTTAACACACTTCTATACTATCCTCTTATCTCTCCCTCCCTCCGCTCTCCCTCCTTCTTGTTTCCTCTTTATCTGCTTTGAGCATTCAGAGGCTCTCTGGCTGTGGATCTTCACATCATGCTTTCAGATTCCAGTAGACAGGTGATTTGAGAGACACGGACACGCTGCAAAACGGCTTTACCAGACAGCAGTGCACCACCGGCTGCTGGAAACCACCGTGCACGATAACAGAATCCTGCACATGTATGAGCATATGTGTGGAGATTGATGTCATGTTTTCCAGCGGTGTTGTAGGTCAGACATTTGAAATAAATGAAACGTTACACACCACCTGCACCGTTGCACTTCCTGGGTGTTGTGTGTTTGTGTGGGAGAGAGAAAAATAGGGAGATCGAGGGAAAGAGAGTGCTTTTGAAGTTGCATTGGTTGCAGCTCTCCTGCTTTCACCATGTTTGTACTTGTGTTAATCTGAGAGAGCAGAACCCAATTTAAAGAGCTGCGAGTCTATTTCACAGCTGTTTGACCACACACACACACACACCCAGAGAAAGTGTAAATGACGATGTATTGCTCGGGGCTTCTGACATTTAAACACTCCTCAGAAACGTGTGTGAAGCGGACACAGTCAGAGAAAGAGAGAGTGTGTGTTCTGCAGCAGGTCTAATGTAGTATGACCAATCGCTGCGGTGCTGATGGACTGATGGAAAGCGGGGACATGTTTAGATTTAGTTGATTTGGTAATGTTTGCATTTTGTGCTTCTACTGTGATTAAGTAGGCTACGTAGTTAAATTGTTTCTTTTTGCGTTTGTTTTAACCGTGTTTATTGTTTTACGATTGGCAGGGTGCGAATTATACAGTGACAAGTTGGGGGGGGGGGGGTCAACTTTTTCACTAAAAAGAATACAGATTTGTATTCTTCCTAGTAATCTCCCCCAACACATCCCGGAGACTATCACTCACTGCTGCTGCAACCTTGATAAGTGTGTGTCAGTCGTGAAATGACAGTGATCATGAAATGACAGAGTGGGCTCTCAGCTAGCTGACATCAGATAGCTCATTTTAAGTACTAGAATGGCTGCGATTAGCTCCGGCAACGCGTAACGTGCCGTAACTGGAGTCAGTGGACTTAAATGCTTAAAAAATAGCAACATCTCACGCTCAGGTATAATACACAGGTGAGCTGATGTTCACCTTTTGTACTGAAGGGAAACCAATGATGACTACAAATTATTCAATCAACACGTTCTCACTCCCGACTTGTGACATATTGACGCTTGGTCAAAGCCCTTTGCCGTCGCCTTTTAACGACCTGGGTACCCCTTTTACGTCATTTACTGACGTTTAGGGCTCTGCGGTCAAGTTAGCAACGCTTAGCAACAACAAATATACAACTTCTGCTAAAGTTAGCAACGTTGTGAAACGTTGCAGTTTGGTTGGGTTTAGGCAACAAAAGTACTTGGTTAAGGTTAGGAAAAGATCATGGTTTGGGTTAAAATAACCACGTACGACAAGTACGTACAAGTTAACCAACCTGATTTGCCTAAATAAAAATATTTAATGTTGACTTTTTGGTTCCCACGGGACAACAATCCTGGTCTCCTGGTTCAAAGTTGGGGTTCTGGCCCTCCATCCACTCCTTACTCAGTCTTTAAATATCATATACCTACCGTGGGCTTCCTCCAATATGTTGAACTGTGACGGTAACAACTGACGACTATGGCTCTCGACCATGCGTCCATATGTGACAACTTGAATAGGAGTGAGAACAGGTTGCTTCAATATATATTTCTCTTAGAGACGAGTCCCCAGAGACGCAACCCTAGTACAGAGACTCCTTTCACTTTAGGCATGAAGGGGAAGATGAGTGAGGAGGAGGAGGATGAAGGTCACTGAGTGCTGACAAGATTTGTGGTGAAGGAACCAGAACCGAGATCAATAAGTAGAATTAGAATAGATAAAATTGGAACAATACCCAACCCTACTTACAAGTAACACATTATTAAGGAAAATGGCACTTTCCAAATTAACGTTTGTCTAAAAAAGAATAAAATAAGTGCTGTTTGAATGGCTGATATTAATAGACCAAAACTCCATTGGAACTGGATTTATGTCTCCAGGGAAGGTGGCATTTGTTTAACTCTGCTTTTAATTCTGTCCAGAACGACGTCCTTGTATTTTAAAGTGGATCTCTGAGCTGCTTGTTCTTCTACTTTATTTTTATCAATTCAGCGTGAAATTTGACTTTTGTGTGAAAATGGAAAATGCTAAACTGATAGCGAACGCCTGCCTATATGCCAATCTGGGAGCCAAAATGACCACAGAAAAAGCCATCAGGAGAGTAAAAGCTCATCAGATGGTCTGTTGTAATGTCAGCTTCAGGTAGGTGCTGCTATCTCTTTTTACAGTTTATACAGTTATATACACTATATTTGTGTTTACATTTAGTCAAAATTACTCCAGTAATATCGTGCTGAATTAGCTGTTCGCAGCTTTTGTTAGCAGTGGATGGATGTACAGACATTCATCACTGGATTACTGTGATATTGAAGAAAACTACTAAACAAGACGTGGAAGTCACACTGAATGCGTTTCATATCTGTGAATTCAGAGCTGACAGATCTGATTTGTCTTTGTCCTGCTGAATGTCCATGTCGATTACAAACGATATCCTGTCACATCACCAGGACTAAAATGCCGTCCTGGACAAAGAGTAAAAGTGAAGGAGGAGCACAGTGAAGATTTCATTCCCCACCTCCCCCTGTAACGTTCATCCATTCTGAATCAGGCTTAACTTAATTAAAATCACACTGACAGAACTGATCTATTTCTCCATATTCCCATTACTGCTTTATATTTGGTTGATGTTCAAATCTAGTAAGTTTTTTAAGAGAATATTAACTGTAAAATGAAATATATGGCATATTCCCTGAGGTCTTCCACAGCAAGTCTTTTGAAACTTTAAAACTGTGCTCAAAACTCATCTTTTTAAACTAGCATACTCACTGTAATAATGTACAACACCGATTCTTATTTTGATTGTTGATGTTTTAAAAAAAAATGTTTTCCCCTTTCGTTTGTTACAATTTTCATGATGCTATGTACTTTTGCTTCTTGTTGTAAGGTGACCTTGAGTGCCATGAAAGGCGCCATCAAATAAAATGTATTATTATTATTATTATTATTATTATTATTATTATTATTATTTATTAAATAAGGTGGATTTTGGCAGTTGGACAGACAGAGGACACTGTTGAGAGAGATTTTAGTGAGGACGTCAAACTGAAACTGGAAAGGTGAGCAGGACAAAAATAGGATCTAGAAAAGACAAGGAGACGTGTCGTCCCGCCCACATTCACCCTTGCCATTATCGATTGAGAGCTTGAAAGATCTGACAACGGTATTTAATGCATGATTTGTTTGTTTTTGTTTTAAAACAAACAAATAAACAATCCCTTAAATCAGCTTCGTAAAGAATTGTGCCCCTGATAGGACTGAGAATGACATTTCACAGTTGAAAAATAAACATTTGGAAAGTGCAGTACCATCAGCCAAATAAAGGTCTTGTGACTTTGTGAGTTTGACTCGAGTCCAGGTCTCAAGTCTACAGCTCAATGAGCAGAAAACATTTTAAACTTGTGAAAAACAGATAGAACGGTAAAATCAGAGCAGCAGAGGCAGAAATATTCTGACTCTAAACATTTCCCACAATGAAACTCTATGGGGTTTTCACAAAGTGCAGAGGCAGGTAAACTAGGAGGTTGGACCCAGACGAGCACGACACCGTTCTTGTAATTTATTAAACAAAAAGGATAACTAAACAGGCTTATATTAAAGAATGGCAGGAAAAATCCAAACTAAGGTTGCTGTCCATCAAAACGTAACAAAAATCCAGAGTAAACCAAACAAGGGCGTCATTTTGTGTTGAAGACATTTAAGGGCTCAGATTAGGGGTTTGACGAAACACTTAGGTCATAAGACGTGATGATGAGAACAAGACAAAAATCTATTATAAAACTTTTTAGAATAAATATTAAATGAAATCTACCATTGGGGGGTCTGGGGGTCCTCCCCCTGAAGATACTGAGCATTAAACACTTAATTTCCTGCATTCTGGAGACATTTTCTGCATCAATTTATGGTGTGAATGTCTTTATTTATATAAAGGGAAACACAAAATTCAGGTGGCAGGTGACAATTCAAAATATAAAAATATACTGGAATATAATGCAGTATTTGTTTTTGTAGCTTAGGCAACTTGTTTCTTCTATATCAACTTCTATATCTATTTTTTCTACATCTACATTGCAATGCAATTCTTATTGAATTCTTGTTGTGCAAATAAACCTTTTTTTACAAATGCTTTTAAAAAAGTGATAGGGACATGTCCCCAGTGTGAATGACAACGATGAATCCAAACAAGCAAAGAAATCCACACAGAACTGAACAAGCAGGGAGGGAGTGAACAGGTGAAACACATCAGGGTACTCAGGAAGACAAAGAGAGGAAAGACAGAGACGGATAGCATCAGAGTAAAACAGGAAGTAAAGCATGCACCATCACACAACGATGGCAAGGAAGGTAACAGAGAACACAGCCATGACTTAACAGAACCAAGGCAGGATCAAGAACACAGAATCAGGAAAAAGTACACAACAAAACTTAAAACCCACAACCATGACAAGGGTCACTAGACCTCCACGCCTCTTAACACAGGCTTTCTATTAAATGACTGAGTAGGACTCACTACGACTGGTACACTGACCTTTACATGTATAATTGGTGGAGACTGGTGAGTCTGATAGCGATGTGTACGGCAGGCTACGTGATCAGCTAAAACCAGTCGATAATATGGACCGGGACCAGAAATAAATACTGAAAAATAAACAAGGGTTATCTCTCTGCCCTTTAAATAATGAGAAATGAATGTTGTGGCACAGAAGAATTTTGGAAGGAAAATAGGTTTTCAGGAAAGGGCCGCTTCAGTGCGAGTCTCTCTCTCTCTCTCACACACACTCACTCACGAGTTGTAATTACAAAGACACGCATTCATTCACACATTCACAGATGGAGCGAGCGGGCCGAGCGGCGGGGAGAGCTGCTCAGTTCATCTTAATCAGCGGGGGAGCCGCACAGATTTGTATTCTTCCTGGTAATCCCCCCCCAACACATCCCGGAGACTATCACTCACTGCTGCTGCAACCTTGATAAGTGTGTGTCAGTCTGTTGTGCGGGGCGTGAAAACACACGCACAGCTGTACCTGAGATGATGGAGGCATGTCGGAATTCCTCTGAGAAATGGATCGGCTCGTAGGGAGACGTCTCGTAAAACTCCTCTCCTGAAAGACAACAGAAATCAGAAAAATGTTAGCTCGTGCGCACACACACAAACACACGCACACACAATAACACACACACACACACCTGAACATCTGGCTGTTCCCGGAAAAAAAAGCTGTTGTGTGAAAAAGCTTACAGCAGCATGAACAGATTTTATTTCAGTGGGTTTTTTAGAGTGTGTGGAGAATCGTCATTTTCTCATTTTATTAAAAAAAAAAACAAGACTCTAGCCCCTGACATCTAAAAATCAGATGTATTATGGCAAAGTCATGCTCTATAATTTTGAATAAAGTGCAGCTAAATAAATTTTAAATTTGGTTATTTCTAAAAGTAAAAATGAAAATGAGATAGATCAGGTCTGAAGACGCAGTAGCACAGAGGCTTTTTAAACTGTGAGGCCCCTCCCCAGAGGGCCCGTGGGAGGTGAAGATGACTGGTGTAAGGGACAGGCGCGTGCAGGTGCTATAAGAACAGGAAGTTGCTAACATGGTCAGCAGTTGGAGGATATTAAGGTCATTTAAAACACTTGTCGGCCCATTACTGCAATTTGAGTTAAAACTTGCTCTCCTCGGTGAGACACATCTTTGAAGTCCGTCATGAATAAACATCCATAAATCCACACACAGAAAAGAAGATGCTTCTTCTCACTGCAGAACTTGGCCCAGTTACACCCTGATGTGTATGAGATCGGTCGCCACACGTGTTGGAGACGTTTCCTCCAGACGGCGGTTTCAAAGAACGAACCTTTGAATACACCAGCAGCGGCACGTCTCTCACTCTGTGGCATTCAGACTCTGATTTGTTTAAAAGTGTGAACAGCCCAAGTCAATCTGATCTTTTGGATTTGGGCCACTTTCATAATATAGTCCAAATCAGCGCCATTGCCATATGCATGCTACTTGTCCCCTAGTTGCTTCAGAGGCGTGCGACCTCTGACATATATAGCAGTTGTAGTTTGCTTTGGATAAAAGTGTCAGCTAAATGAATAAATGTAAAATCATGTATTGCGTATACATATTTTGCAAACATGTCATCTGTAATATGGTTATAACAGTTAGTTTTCTGTCCATGTAGAGTGAACTAGATGTCTTGTCGTTTATATGCTCTGATAACGTTAATCCAACACATCTTTGTAGTAGCGTCCATGTTGATTCCACAGTCAGACTTAAGAGCACATGAACACACACTGAAGTCGGAAGAACGACCTCACAGCTCGGGGAATGGGACCATCCGAGGAGCATGTGAATGCACTGTGAGCCACTGGTTGCAATTCACAACTCTCACCACTAGATGCCACTAAAACTTACACACAGAAACTTTAATATAATTGATTAAACTTTACTGAACTGAAGGTGTGAGCCACTGTTAGAGAAAGCTGACGCACTGTCTAAAGAGATCACATTTATTCACTAATAACCACAAATCAAAGTTCTGTATTCTTCTTTATGTCGCATGTACACTTTATTTCTCTATTTGTATTAAAGACTTAAGGAGGAATAAAAGATTCTGATTATTTATACACCACATGAATGCACGCTCGGTCGGCTCTTGTGCAAAATATGTGTGGTCCTCCATTTGTCCAAATTTCTCTACTTACTTTTAATAATCCAGACCAATACTTCTTCTACAACAGTGACGAAACGCACGAGCAGTTTGTCCGTTGGGGCTACTGTAGAAACATGGCGGCGCAACATGGCGACGTCCATGTAAGAGGCCGCGCGGTGTATGTAGATAGAAATGTCTCATTCTAAGGTAAAAAAAAACATAACTGTTCATTATGTAAGGTCTTTACACACCACTGAAAAAAATATCGTTATGAATATTATATTGCATTTCTGTTAATAGATCCAGCGAAATATTACACACTGAACCTTTAATATATTTAAGTACAATTTTGAGTTACTTTATTCTTCTACTCAATAAACAAAATCTTTTTTTTTTTGTTTTACCAAAACAAAATCCTGTAACATCAGATTTCTCTTTTCACATCTATATTGTGCAGTTACAAGAGCAGAAAAGTCATTTGACGTGACAATGTGTTGCGTCAGCCCAAAAAAATAAAAAGACACCAGAAAGGTGTCACCATCCGACAGTTTTAATCACGTCGAGACAGTGATTTCAAAGGTTTCCAGCGCGGTCATTCAGAAAGTAATTTGTCTTTTAAACATCAGCCACTAGGAGCCAAGGCCTGCCTGAGACCCGGCTGTCACCATTCCTCATGTTTTCAAAGCTTCACCCACTAAAACTTTCTGTTTGACTGCCAGAAAACATTGTGTACTCTCTTCTGTAATGCATCAAGGACGACAAACAAAAGCGCTGCGACTGTAAATCACAAATAGAGACAGAACTAAGAGCAGCGAGTGAAACAGTCACAAGAATTAAATGAGCTCAATTTGGCTGATTCTGGAGACATCACTCATCACTTAATATGAGCTGTCTTATGTTGTGTTTCTGTCTGGACTGGGCCTTTTCTTCAAATCATGTTGTTCTGTATAAATACGTTGCGATGGCGACAGTTCTTTTGTTTTGTTTTTTTGTGATTATCATTTTGCTATCAGATGATTATAGCTCACAGTAGTGCGATCTGTTTCGGGGGTGCAACAGTAAAGTGACTTACAAGTTCCTGTGAATTTGAGCTGCAGGGAGGCGAGGAGAGTTAATTAGCACCTTTCAGCAACGAGGGCAATTCAAAGTTCTTCACATGTGACATTAAAAATATTTTGACAGAAGAAACACGAGGGACTATACAAACACATATAAACAGCATTATGTAAAAAGAAAATAAAGTAGGAGATAAAAGTAATCTAAAATGTTATAAAACCGATAAACAGGACAATGAATGAATGAATTGTCCCAACTGTTAAAGGTTGTGTCAGTGACACAAACAGTTTTCAGCCTCGACTGAAGGTTGTTCGAGATATGTGGTTATCATCATGTGCACATGGACACAAAGACATGCACACTAAAATAATACTCTCCCCATTATTTTAAATCATAGAAAACGTAAATTGCTGATATGAATAAACTTCTGCAGCTACAGCATTTTATAAACCTTGATTTTATTTACCGTAAAACTTCAATTAACAGCAGTCCCAAATAGCCGCCCTGTTTACTGGCCTGGTGTGGGAACACATTTTAACAAATAAATGCTGGTCTCCATTAAACGCCTGGTCTGGTTTTTGAATAACTTCTTTGGATGTAAAAAACCTCTTAAACCCAGCAGGGTCGCCCGCTTTAGCTGCTTCTAAGCTGCTTAAATCGTTAATACAAATGTTAATGTTTAAAATTATGATCAGTATGAACACGCTACACATCGTTAGATCGGTTAGATTCTCCACAATTCAATCGTTCGGTTCATTTAACGGAAAAAGTTCGAATATGTCCGTTCCGTGATTATTTATATTCCTTCAGTCTGTCTGTATCAAAACAGCTTTTCATGAAAATGTATCAAAGTTGTGAATCCTGTCATGTGAATCCATCGCTCTCTGTCTGCTAACGTCTGCCACAGTCTCATCCTGCACCGTGTTGTTGGGTATGTTTGTTTTTGTTCCGTTGTTGCCTACAAAATAAAAGTGCATAAGCCGTCTGTAGGAGCCTAGATCAAACAAATTAGTGTGATTTGATATTATTTGATATAATATTTCTTAAACAATTCAATGACTTTATCAAATAAAAGCCCGGGCTATTAATCCAAATTTTACGGTACACACACACACACATATACACACACACACACACGTCCTCTTACCTAATGACAAAATAGGCCGATGGTCAAGCGTCCCAAAATGACGTATATGACCATTGGAAAGCACAACAACATGTAAGACCATTCCCAAAAACATGTTTGAGCATTGGCAGGTACCAGTCCAGCGACAGGCATAACGGACCTTATGTATGTATGTTAGGCAAGTCACGTGACCTATGTCACAACGTTGTAAAAAAGGTCACAGTTTGGTTAGGTTTAGGCAACAAGCGATACAAAATGTTATTTAACTTAAAACACGTCACCTTTGATTTTCTTTCACTCTTTCGAACTTCAGTCTCCTGAGTGAAAGTCCTGAGTTTACTTGACTCATCCATCCACCCCACCACCTCCTCACATGGACTTTATCGCTCTTTATACTACGTCAGCTGACTTCTTCTGCCCCTAGAGGTCGCGGCCTAGCAATAAACCTAAATATGGGTCGTAAGAAGCTGCTGCATAATCCACCTGTACGGCTTTTCTTCTGGTGAGGACGGGCAGCTCAGTCTATATGGCGTCACACTGTATTTTGCTCCATCACGTTGCTGTTGTGCTGCAGTGAGAAGACAACAAGATGAAATGGCTGAATGTCACTTCAGGACAACACTGTGACAGAAGGAGACAGCAGGGAGCTTATCATGAACTTCACTCTCTTTCTACTGCAGGGACATTAACAATAAACCAGCACAGAGTCTTCCAGAGGCTGCTCCTCTCTCCTTTCTGAAGGAGTGTAATGTTACATTCATGGCCCGGCTCTGTCCAACAGAATCAGCGGTAGAATTAGTCCGGCACATAACCTCCAGTAAAACACCAAAGTATCTCTTTCACCCTTTGTTTTTTTGTACAAATTAATTAAAGGTTCAGTGTGTAATATTTCTGAGGATCTATTGACAGAAATGCAATATAAGCTCCATAACTATGTTTTCAGTGGTGAATAAAACCTTACATAACGAACCGTTATGCTTTTATTACCTTAGAATGAGCCAGTTTTATCTACATAACCGCGGGCACCCCCTGCTGTGGAGGTCGCAGTATTTTGTCGTCATGTTTCTACCGTAGCCGACAACGAACAAACAGCGCTACAGAGCGCGTTTCGTCATCACGGCGTTCTTGTTGTTGTTGTGTAATTCTGGTAGTGGAGACGCCCGTCACTCCATTGAATACGTACAACGAAGAAAAAGCGGGAATAATAATAATGATGGTAAAATACATTCTCCGAGTAGTCTTCTGGTTTATTAGAAGCAATAGGAGAAGTGACATTTGGACAACTGAAGGAGCACACGTGTTGTTTAGCACCAGAGCCGACAGCCAGACGCAGTCGGGACAGACAGCTGAAGGCAGAAATCACGGATTTTGAGGATTTTCCCAGATGGAAGGATATAACGTTAATGTGGGACAGATGTTTTCAAAGCGGTGCTGAAGTTGTCGGTTTTCTGCTGGACAGGTAATTCACTTTTTTTGTCAGACTTTAGCGATGCAAATGGCAAATGTTGTTTGACAGCTTTAGCTAGAAGCTGGCCATAATCACAGAGCCGTGTTTCCCCTGTCAGTGGTGTGAAATATGGATTCATTTCACGGTGCCTACTTATTCTCCCGCTTGTGCGTTGGCTTTGCTGGTTACTTAGCGAGACAAACAGTAACGTTAATTGGCAATAAAACCGTAATGTTAGCTTAGAGCATGGAAGCATCAGCCAGCTAAACTTTTACTGAGTGGTAGAACATTTTTTATTGTTAGCTGGATTGGTTTATTCTCCAGCGCTGTGCTTTGGCTTGTGGTGTTATGTTAGTTGGATTAATTCCATATAGTTAGTCTCTCTCTCTCTCTCCAGCACTGTGTTTTGGCTTTGTAGGTTATGTTTGTGAGAATCAGCTGATCGCTAATTGGCAATAAAACCGCAGCTTCCAGCATCGAAGCTCAGATCAGCAGCTAAACTTTTACTGCGCTGGTAGAAAAAAATATGTAGTTGGATTGTAACTTCATGTAGTTCTTCTCCAGCCTCTGTTATTGCTTTGTTACGTGGACAGAAATGTGCTGTTACCTTCCTGAGACAAACAGCTGATGAATATTATTGGTAATGAACCGATAACAGCAGGGAAGCTCAGATCAGCAGCTAAACTTCACATTTTACTGCCCTGGTGGAAAACATGTATTTATTTTTACTGCTAATGGTGATATATAACAAGGCTGTGTGCCTATCAAGTGACCAATAATGAATACTTTCTGATTTTGCATTAAAAATTTCTTAATGATATTGCTTCCCACTGTGCACACAAATATGTAATTTGTACTTTCACATGCTAAATGCCCATTAAAAACATTGCACCGTTTTACCACAAGCTGAAATTATGGCTGTCAGTACTACTTTGTGTTTCTGTTGCATTTCAAAAAATTAAAAAAGACATTTTGGTAAGATTTGCATGCTTATCTAATTAAGCAAAGCGAGAGGAGCCTTGATCCTCACCTGACAATGCCTTTTTAAACTTCATGTATTATGTGGTTTATAATGGACTGTGGTGCAGAAACAGAGAGGCTTACATTGTCCTGGTATCTGTCAGTGGTCATACTTGATGCACTAGATGTGATAGTGTTCATTTACTTTGGTGTGTTAGTCCAGATGAGCCAACCCTCCCAAGATGTAAAATAATGAGACATCATGTAGCACTTCATTTCTTCATGTGGCTGCTGTTTATTAATGAACAAGTAACAATAATATTCAAAAAAACATTTGGTTTTACATAATTTATATATCATTTCTTAACATATCTATCTAAAGAACCCTAATTTCTTGAATGCCAATCTCTTTTATCTCATAGATGACATTTTTGTCCCGTCTCAGGCACCGTAGCTATACTGCTCGCATGGGTAGGGGAGGGGTGGTGCAATTCGCAACCCTCACCAATAGATGTCACTAGAACTTACACACTGAACCTTTAAACAAACAAGATAAAATGTGTGTGAGCTTTAGAGGAGCTGGTCGGGGGGATTAGGTTTTCTTTGGATAGAGCCAGGCTAGCTGTTGCCCTCTGTTTCCACTCTTTATGCTAAGCTAAGCTAACCAGCTGCTGGCTCTGGCTTCATATTTACAGCACATACCTAACAGTGGTGTCAACCGGGGCATCTAACAGTTAAATGGACATTAGCATCAACATTAAGCTTGCTGAACATGTTTTGTTGTGATGTTGCATGTTACAGAGCATTTTAACAGCCCCTTTTAGCCTCAAAACGCACCCTTCAACATTACATTTAGCCCACGTTTTTATCCAAAGCGACTTACAATTGCTATTTATTTATGTCAGAGGTCGCACACATCTGGAGCAACTAGGGGTTAAGTGTCTTGCTCAGGGACACATTGGTGGATGTGTCACAGTGGGGAATTGAACCTGGGTTTTTCACACCAGGGGCATGCGTCTTAACCACTGCTCTATCACCACCCCAATGGGTACCATGTGTCTCTGGAAAAAGGAAAATAATGTAATCCGTGTTCGTTTGTCTTACACTCTCACATGTTGCATCTCATTGTCAAATTCTGCATTTCTATATTTATGGCTGAAAGAAAAGCTTCATGCTCTCTCCCACACAGAACACATCTCTGTATGACACATGCTTCATCTGACAACGGCGGGGGGTTAATAATGTGTGTGCCTTTGTTTTTATATTAAAACATGTGTTTATTACTGTTACTGTTCTGCAAAGTCTCACATGAGGAATCCAGAGGTGGAACAATATCAACGAGTTGATTTTATGTTGTTTTTGAAAGTTACATTTGTCTGTATTTCATTATTTCACCTCATTTTATATATACCGCTTTATGTCTCGTGTACGGGTGGAGGGTGCATGTGCATGTGGTTGTGTTGTATCCAGCTTCAACATATTCAGACACATTAGAAACCTGATAAGTCCAATGAATTTCATCCAGAAACAGACAGTTCCCTTCAGCCGAGTGTGAGTGTGCATGTATTAATATTTTCTGTGGGGACATAAAGCTGTTGAAACACACATTGTGACTCGATTTTGGGGATGAAACGCAGGTCCCCATAATGTAAATCCTTCCATTTTAGGGTGAAAGGTTCAGATTAGGGGGTTGGGGTTAGCTGAGGGGACGGTCAGATTGCTTTGGGTAGAGGTAAGCGTTAGGCAGGTAGTTTATTATGGTTAGGGTAAGGAAATGAATGCAAGTCAATGTAATGTCCTCTGAAGAGATAGAAACACGACTATTTAACACACACAGGTGTGTTGCCTTCGACGCATTACGTGCTGTTTACATCATGAGTCTTCCAGCAGCTGCTGCTCCTCATCACAGGCTGAACCTCTGAACAAAAGCAGCTTCATGATTACTTGAATGTAAAAATATTTTCTTGTTGTTTGAAATCTGCCCCGTGGCGTTGATTATATACAAACAACTTTTAATTACTCATCTGTGCGTATTTGTGCATTGAATGTATTTTCTTCCTCACAAAACATGTTAACAGCGGATTTTTCCCTACATTCATTCGTTCACACGTCTGCCCACCTGCACTCTCCTGTCTTCACTGTTCTTGGCATGTTGTTACCCCATTTCTGCCCCAGTGTCCGGCCCGGTGACAAAATCTGTCTGGCACAACATGTTATCCAGCTCCTCACACTATCTATACCAACCTGCTGGGCAGGACGTGGTTTAAAAAATAAAAAAAGTTATTTGAATTTGGTGGATGGATTTGTGCAAAGTGAGAGCTCCAACGATCCTACGGGGGAATGACCTCAGTCAGCACTGTAACAATAATTAAATTTAAGTTTAGAGAATAATTCATCTAAGAACTGACTGCCAAGAATAAATAATGTGTTGCTCCATCACAGAAACAGTCTCCAGACTGCAGCTCTCACAGGCAGCAGGACGGGACGACGGGCTCGGTTGTTCCTAACATTAACGTGAGATGTGGTTGAAAGCTTCTGTTGTTGTTTCACACTAATGATTCTATTTTATGATTTCACTGTGTGCACGACAGACCTGTTTCTTTTGTAACCCCCCCATTTAATAAGCAGTGCACACATATGTAATAAATGGTTTATAGAGACTGTGATGCAATTGTAAACAGATATAGCTATACAGAAGCCTTTATTAATATGCAGTATTTGTCATTAGAACTTCTCTAAAGACATATTGTATATAATTACAACCATTTCTAGATTTTCATTTATTATCTGTTTATGGAGGAGTTACAGTTGTACATTAATAAACAAGTACAACTACATAATAGTGTGTATAGTAGTACTATATGTTGCAAAAGAAACTACTTTCCTAATTTTATTCCCATCAAGCTGCAACACAGTGCAGCAGTCTGAACACGACTCTGGAAAGTAACCATAGACATACTAAACGTGGCTTTGACGCAGCAGCCGTTGATCAAAGAGCTTGTTTTTCTTTTTACCTTTAACAGGAAATGGACTGAGGATTATGGTAGATTGCTCCCAACAGCCAACATTTCCCTTTATCCCTCAGGTAAACACTCAGCAGAGAGTAGCTTATTCACACAGCATTCAGAAGCAGCATGACATTTTCACTGGCATCTCCGGGAACTCTGTGCTCTGCCAGGATTTCCAAACTAACAACTTCTGTTCATTTGGTGTTTTGTCTTTAATCTTTGCAACACACATTATCGTGCCAGAGAACTCAGCTGCTGATTTACTACAGTCCTGTTTCAAAACTGCCCTAAATTCTCCTGCAATCATTTGCCACCCGTGAGCATTTGTCTGGCGTTTAGCAGAGATACGCCCTCCCACTGCTCGACTGGCACAGCTCCTGCCTACAGTGACAGAGTTAAGATCATCATATCCCGGGGAGCTCCAGCTAATTTACTCTTACAGAGGGAAGTAATACTTCATGAGAGACAAACAAGGTTGCTACAGACAAGTGGAGCAATAAATGAAAAGATGGACTATAGAAAATGTACTGCACTCCTGTGTTAATTCTGCCATGTTTGTCATCTCTTTAGAAAAGAAACTACTTCTCTAGAGGAATGATTTCTTATCAAGTAACCTCTAAATAAATGCAGGATATGAGTGCAGACTGCTTGTGTCTATTTTTGGCAGGCGGGGTAATGTCCATAGATTGGAGCTGAGGGCAGATGAAAGGAATACTAAAAAAAGGCGGAGGTATTGGCAAAAGTGCTGCTCTGAGTCTGCAATTACTGGCAGCAGCTACATTTGGAGGAGCTGCTTTTTGCATTGTTAACATGAGCAGACACGGCGCAGTATCCTGCTGGGAATTACATCCAGATTGGATGATTCTGCATTTTCACTGTTTACGTTCAGTGCCAGTGAAGGAAACAGTGTGACCTTGATGCAGAGATGTGGAAAGTCAGGGTGTGGAGGTTGGAGTGGTGGATGGACGTGAAGAAAGATCAGCTGTGGTTGAATCACTGAAATATGAGGTCTGGGACCGGGTTAAACCGGTCAAAACCCCTCGGCATAGCTTTTTAACGCACTGGGTACCCTTAAGCATCAAGTTAGCAATAATAAAGATGTCTGGTTAGATCTTCAAAATAAAACTAGTTTGGTCAAGTCACAAGTTACTGAGCTAGAGTCCAAGTCAAGTCTCAAGTCACTGAGCTAGAGTCAAGTCTCAAGTCACTGAGCTAGAGTCAAGTCTCAAGTCACTGAGCTAGAGTCAAGTCTCAAGTCACTGAGCTAGAGTCCAAGTCAAGTCTCAAGTTACTGAGCTAGAGTCCAAGTCAAGTCTCAAGTCACTGAGCTAGAGTCCAAGTCAAGTCTCAAGTCACTGAGCTAGAGTCAAGTCTCAAGTCACTGAGCTAGAGTCAAGTCTCAAGTCACTGAGCTAGAGTCCAAGTCAAGTCTCAAGTTACTGAACTAGAGTCCAAGTTAAGTCTCAAGTCACTGAGCTAGAGTCCACATCAAGTCTCAAGTTACTGGACTAGAGTCCAAGTCAAGTCTCAAGTCTCTGAGCTAGAGTCAAGTGTCAAATCACTGAGCAAGAGTCCAAGTCAAGTCTCAAGTTACTGAGCTGGAGTCCATGTCAAGTCTCAAGTCAAAGAAGTTCTGAACACAACAGCATTACGATCAGACAGCGAGCCCTGCAGCCTCGACTCTCAAACCAGTGTAACGTTATAACTAAATAAAACTGCAGCGTTACATTATCAACAATAAACCTGTAACCTGTTTGCAGCCACCGTTAATAATTAACGTGATGGCAGCCAGCGGGACGTAAATGATTACGTTAATCGACCACCACAAGTTTGGCAAGTAAAGAAACACTCATTCATCTTTTCATAACGAACGACAGTCGGTGGTAACCTCTTGCAGGTCATAACTAAAGCAAGAAGCAAGCTAACGTTAGATGGCAAATACTGAGCTAAATATGTTCACTAACCTCAGGTTACTAACTTATTTTGCGTTCAGCGCTTCTTTGTTTGGTTCTTGTTGTATGAAGTTTTAAAGCCAAAGTTTATGATGAACGGCTCAGCAGCTGCCG